>NW_026712364.1:2828952-3104499 GCF_030504385.1 Musca domestica | reverse complement strand
TTCGTTTGAATTGTACCACGGCAAATTATATTGGGATGTTGTCTTTTGAATTGTACCACGTCAAATTTTATTGGGGCTGTTGGCGTTGGTGTTGCTAGTTTTAATATGAACTACTAGATGGCGCTAAGTTTAGCGCAGACACAATCCAAAACTGTGTATGGGATGGTGAAATTTCAAGTTTTAATATTCACCACTAGCAGAGACACCCTCCGAAAAAAAAAAAATGTATTATGATCATATCGAGTGGGACTAAAGAGATTCACCATGTGAGAAGTGAATATAAGTAAGAGGTAGTATCGAAGAAAATCATTTATCTAGATGGCTCTCAGAATGCTTTTATATAGTCAACATGTTGATTACTGCAGTCAAATGTGCTTATTAATTTATTTGAAAACATATATTTCAAGAAATCGACTTCAATAAATGTGATATATTATAGAAGAGTTTCAATTGACAAATATGCTGCAATTATTGATATTTCAGGGGTTTTAAGAAAACGATAACGAAGTCGAGTGGGTTGAACACGAAAATCAGCATGTTGGCTATGCAAAACATGATGAGATAAAAAGACAAAACTAACTTTTCGTTGTACTTGTTTTAATTTGTCTATAATTTTAGCGACTCAAAAATGTTCAGGTTATTCCCATCGAAACGATATAGGCGACATCTAACGGTGAGTTCCATCCATACTATCCATAAATTATGTTGTAGCATAGACACACTCCAAAACTATTGAAATATGATCATATCGAATGGGGCTAGAGAGATCCACCATATGAGAAGTGAATATAGCAGAGACAAATTTGGTTAGTATCATAGTCAACAAGAAGATGTGTGTTCTATTATTTTGTCCAGATGGCTCTCCAGTCATTTCCCTCGAAACGATATAGGCGACATCTAACCACCAATTAATGTTGTAGCATATACACACTAAAAAAATGCTGCTGTAGCCAATCAAAGCAAATTCTTCTTGTGTGGACAGGCATTTTGATACATTATATCGATCGCTTTTTGATAGTTTTGTCGATGAAGAATTTGTTTACATTATGTAGCAATTTGAGAGAATTGAAACTGAAAGAGTTTCATGACAAACCCTGCATCAATTCGGTATTGAAGATTGAAGGGATTTGAAGAAGGAAACACCATTGTTTACATTAACTAACAATTGGATTTCTGTGAAATGGATATGAGAATTTGGGGGGAAGCGTTGTTGCAGAGTTTCATGACAAATTCTGCTTCAACGATAGATTGGAGCATGAATGAGAACATGCTTAACTATGCTCAAAATTAAAAACTCTAGTAACTCTGTAATATTGTGAAATTCGCGTTAATATTCCTATATATAGAAGACAATTTCAAGTAAGGCTCACAGTATAAAATTAAACATTGAACGTGATATTATGGCGAACGCAGATTTAATAAACTTATTCAATTCTTTCAGTTATAAAAAAATAATAACTTTGAAAGAAATGGAGGATAACAAAGAATACAACATCCATGGCGCCTTTAGAAACAAATACAAAATATGGGGAAAGAATTGTGCTGAAAATTAATGATGCTATCCTCTATTTGCCGTCAAGATTCCTCTCGCTGGCGGATGAATACATAAAAGAAATAGCTGGTGGGGGTTATTCTGTGACGAAAACTGTGTTGAAAGATGGAAGCGGAAAGAGTCTTTACAAACTAGAATTAAAACATTTGGATCAACCAGATTATTTTTATCAACCATATTTAACATAAACTGAAAAGTAAATAAATATTTTGTTTGAAACTAAAAATTGCAAGCTGTTTTCATTTTAATGTGTGCAGAGAAATATTTCAGTTTATTAGTGAAGCTTTAGAAAGGAAGATGTCTCTTCTTAATAAGGAAGACGAACGCTTAAAAACCTTTGCTCGCTGGCCTTTAAATTATCCAGATCCCAAGACAATGGCTGCAGTAGGACTTTATTATACTGGAGTAGGAGATATTACCAGATGTTATTTTTGTAAAGTAAACATTCATAGTTGGGATCAAACTGATTGTCCTGTTACTGAGCATTCAAGGTTGACATATCGTTGCCCATTACTGGAAGGGCGTGAAACAACTAATGTCCCAACTATTTCAAAAATTGGAATTGTACACCTTCTGAAATTGGTGTAGATGTTTGTGGTCGTGGAGCGAGTAAATGTTCACCCATTTTCTTATTATTGTTCACTTTCATTACCTTTAATGCTTTAAATAAAGTTTTATGCAAATAATACAGTTGCTTGTTTTTATTTATTAACTTTATTAATTTCATCGTCTAGTATGTAGCCAAGTTCTTTCCAGTTTTGTTCAATGAATACAAATATCTTAAATATATTATTTACGGCACACTTAAATCTAGTGTCCAAATGTATAGGACAGTTTGTAAAATAATTTTGGCAAGCTCGAAGTTTCATATTATTTTCTAAATTTATAATGGTAGAATGAATATATTTCTGTAAAAAGATTTTCTTTTCTTGTCCAACAACAAAAATATATTGATAATTGTTCAATGGTGTAAGAGCTTTCTCGACATCATTATAATTTTTTTCTCCATCTGTCCAATCTAAGCCATTCACATGTGTCTTGGTGTAGGCATTTGTTCTGCATGCTTCCCCAGTAAGTTCTTTTATATTAAAAGGTGGACGAAACAAAAAATAATGTGGAACAACAGAAGCACCACACATATATGATAGTTCCTTCACGAAAATACTCTTGTGGTTTCCATGGCAATATTGAAAATCAACCAGTGCAATATCCGATCTATTGATTTCAATCATCTTCTTAGGAAAGTTGAATTTGAATGGAGGGGATATCATCGATGTTGGAGTATTTATAAAATTTTGTTCATGTCCAATAAAAACTTTAAACAAAGATGTCCACAATTGTATGTATGAAATCGTTGATCTCTTTTATAATTGTATGTAATAGCTGGTCCCAAATACCGTAAAACTTCTATCGGGGGTTGAAGATTACCGAAACTGTCGTAATAGTCGATATTATTATTGATTTTATTATATGCCACCCAATGCGTGCCAGGTCCACTGCTAACATCCAAATTATGATACCACATTCAATTCGATGTGGTTTCTTAGGTAGATTATCACGCATATAAACACCTCTAAAGTGAGGTATATATTTTTTCCCAAAAAAACTAATATTTACATCGGTTAGAGGACCTTTGGGTAGCTGCTTAATTAGTTTTTGGAGTTTTATTTTCATCAACATAAATTCCATAGCCCTTTTATATGGTTTGAGATAGAGACCTTTACCCATAGCTATAGCTTCTATTGTTTTGTTATGTCTGGTTTGTTCATCCAACTCTTGTTTGGCTTTTTTTGCATTTAAAACGGCATTGGTAATTGCTGAACTACCCGATGCTAAGGCTCCCAATGCTCCTAATCCAGTTAGAATGGGAATGAGAGGAAGAAATCCACCTCTTTTGGGCACGCTTATTACTCGCGGTATAGCGACCTTTGATTTTTTTCCTCGAAACGTCTTTTGTATTTCATGTCTGGCTATTTTATGGCTTCATCAATATCAGTTGGTTTTTTGCTTTTAAGGGAACTTGTAGCTTTTTTAAAGCGTTTTTAAAAAGTTGTTGACCCAATATTTGTTTGGGGTTTTTATTACCCATGCCTAGCTTTGTCTTAGCCTTCATTATGTTAGTTACAAGATATGCGCTAATTTTTTCTCCAATGTTACTATTTTTCGATTTTACTCGCTCCCAAGCCCGTTCAGTTAGTTCACGATCAGCAATGTGACGTTGTTCAATATCTTTATTTTGTGAATAGGCAATATCGTGTGCTCTACACGCTGCATCTAATGGATTAATACCTTGATCTCCTCTTTGAATACGTTTTTCTAGCTTTGTTCCAGGTCCACAAAATTGATATCCTGGTAAATGAAGTTCAACGGGTAAAGAGTTAATCAACTTATTTACCAGTCCTCCTCCTTGAACGTGTTTCTTTCTAATAAATCGCTTCGTGTTGTAAACAATCATTTTATACTTTTTAGCGGGACGCTGAACGAAAGAAATATTGATATTTGATTATATTATAAATATGAATGTTTTCTTAAAACTCATTAGTTTAAATCATGAGATTAATGGAACAACAAGCTAAAATAATTGTTAAAAATGTGGATTTTATGCAAAGAAAGACCCCTCGACATAGTACTTTGCTGCCTGATTCTATACGAGCCTTAATAGTAGGACCATCAAATTGTGGAAAGACTAATGTGATGCTTAGTTTGATAGAAAGCCCCAATGGATTAAAATTTGAAAATGTTTACATTTACTCAAAATCGCTATATCAGACAAAATATGAGTACCTAAAGAAACTGATATCCACTATAAAGGGGATGAGATTGTATACATTTAATAACAATGACGATGTTATACAAACGGACGAAATAAAGCCAAACTCAATCATGATTTTTGATGATGTTGCATGCGATAAACAAAACAACATTAAAAATTACTTCAGTATGGGGCGACATAAGAATGTTGATTCGTTTTATTTGTGTCAAACATACACACGTATACCAAAACATTTATTGCGTGATAATGCGAATTTTATAATCGTGTTTAAACAAGATGATCTGAATTTAAGACATATATTTAATGATCACGTCGGATGTGACATTAGTTTTGAAGATTTCAAAAAAATTTGTCATGAATGCTGGAAGGAAAAGTATGGATTTCTAACGATTTCCAAGGATGACGAAATTCACTCTGGAAGATACAGAAAAGGCTTTCATATATTTATTCAACCTTAATATTATTTAAAGTATTTGCAAATGTTAATTTATATTAGTGCACCTACAGCCATGGAGGAGGAAATGCTGAAACGGCTTGTTAAGTCCAGAAATGTCTTGAAAAAGAAATTTCAAAGCATTAAAATGGGTGAAGAAGCTAAAACTACAGAATTGAAAAATACTTTCAAACCAATAACGGAGCCAATAAACAAACTACTAAAGCTTTCAACTGAAAATACTTCCAAAATGATTATGCCTAAGAAAGAGAAAATGGAAATGTACAGAGATTCTATTATTACAAGTACACCCCTTAAGAATTATAAACCAGATGTTAAGTTAGATTCCAATGCATTGGAGGGGTTAAAGCATAAAGTAGATTACACACAAAATTTCGATTCCTTTAATACATCACAAGACGACGACAAATTTTATTCCAACAATGAGGAACCTATGAATCTATCATTCTTGAAGAAAATTAAAAAACTAGATGTAGTCTATGGTCCACACAAAGATAACAATGGAGAATGGAGATTTGGGGACCAACCACTCAAAATAAGCAATGAAAAGATTATGATTGGAAATAAAAATTGGGCATTAACACCCGGTTTGTTTGAACTGTTGTTTTATCAAGACCCCAAGAACTATGATCATACAGAACTCGATATTTACAAAACAATATTATTAGACACAAATGCGCATAAAATAAACTATGAATCTAATGGACGAACAAAGTCCAACAGGGGACAAAAATATAAGAAAATAATAAAAAATATAATAGAGGATACTCACAGCGGCAAAGGCTTACTGACAATAAATCCTGGTAAACCCAACTATATATACTGGGACGATCCCAACGAATTGATAGAACGATTAAAGCTGTTGTTGGCATCACAACAAGCCGGAAACAATAACCATACTAATGAAATTGTTTCTATTATCGAGGAACTGCGAGAAGGAAATATAATATATTAAATAATACTCTCAAGGAGCATACAACATATGACTGTTGACAAGTTTGGACATCATTACAATCAAAAAAATCAATCAATAGCAGTGAGAGAAAATGTTTCGAGATTATTGGGAGTCAATATTGATGAAGATAACAACCTTAACGTGCAAAATAAAAAGATTAGGAATGTTGCATCTCCAGCAGAAGGAGCGGATGCGGTCAACCAAGCATACGTACATACGCAAATCAAGCACATTCAAGAAATTTTAAAGAAAAAATTCATTCAAGAGTGCACCTTCCTAAGAGAAGAAATATCACAACTCAAACGTTCACAAAACGAAATATTTAAAGCCTTATCGCAAGCTCCATTCAACTCACCAGCTTTAATATATCATACCGAATAAAACAATGGAAAAGCGGGGTTTGGTAAATGAACTTCATCATCAAGCACGAAAAAACTTTCCTAGACGAAGGGTTATTACAAAGGGTATTGATGATCTCTGGCAAGCAGATTTAGTTGAAATGGGCAGTTACTCAAAAGCAAACAAGGGGTTCCGATTTTTGTTAACTGTCATCGATACATTTTCGAAATTCGCATGGTGTGAAGCCCTTAAAACAAAAACGGCAACGGATGTTTCTATGGCTTTTGAAAAAATCTTACAAAGAGGAAGAATTCCAAAAAATTTGCAAACCGATGATGGAAAAGAATTTTTCAACACAGATTTTAAAAAACTAATGCAGAAATATTCCATAAACCACTACTCCACATATAGTGTATTGAAGGCCTCAATTGTTGAGCGTTTAATAGAACTTTGAAGTCGCTAATGTGGAAGGAGTTCAGTTATAATGGGAATTATCTATGGATTGACGTTTATAGAGAATTGGTTAAACAATACAATAAAACACCTCATCGAACAATAAAAATGGCCCCTATTCAAGTAAATTCATCGAATGAGAAGGCATTGTTGCAATCTGCTTATAACCACTTAAAAATTTTTAGGAGACAAAACTTTCGTGTGGGTGATCATGTACGCATTAGCAAATATAAACATCAATTTGAAAAGGGATACACGCCAAATTGGACTACGGAAATATTCAAGATAAGAACAATAAGAATAACAAACCCCGCTACTTATTTATTAGAAGACTATGAAGGAAATCCCATCCAAGGATGTTTCTACAAAGAAGAACTTTTACCCACAAAATATCCCAACACGTATTTAGTTGAGAAAATTTTAAAAACAAAAGGTAATAAAGTCTTGGTTAAGTGGCTGGGATTCTCAGACAAACATAATTCATGGATAGATAAGAATCATATCATATAATCTTAATATGTAGATATACAATATACAAGCATATATTTAAATAAATAAAACCCATATATACGTATGCATATTTTGTGTTTCAATTATTACGACAAAGAATTTTGCAATGTCAAGAACGTTTACTGTGTCCGGTAAATCTCCAATTCTACATTCAACATATTTACCCCCAATTGAATTGGGAAATAGTAGTTATGAGTGTTGCCTAATAGATTTCCAATCATACAATTCAATACCCAATGTGGATAATGATAACAATCTCTTTCACATTGGAGACAATATTATAAAAATACCTATAGGATCCTATGAATTGCAAGATATTGCGAATTACTTGGAAACGGAATATAAAACTATCCACGAGAATAGATCCATTGAAATTAAGGCGAATAATAATACGCTAAAAGTAGAAATCATGTCTTCTCATGATCCTATTTACTTTGATAAAGAAAAATCTATAGGCAAGCTTTTTGGTTTTACCGAAAAAATCTTAGAATCTGGGAAAAAACATACTTCAAACCTTCAAGTCGACATTTTAAAGGTTAATGCCATACAAATACACTGCAATATTGTAACTGGATCATTCATGAATGGGTCGCCAACGCATATTCTACATGAATTTGCTCTTAATGTTCCTCCGGGATATAAATTGGTAGAGAGGCCAATGAATCTCATTTATTTACCAGTGAACGTCAAAGAAATCGGTCGTCTGGAGATAAAGATAGTAGATCAAGAAGGTCGCTTTATAAATTTTAGAGAGGAAGAAATCACGCTACGTATTCATATAAGACCAATGCAATCATGATTATCTACAATAAATACAATCATAAACAAATACCAAGACACATTCAACACAAAGTTGTCAAACCGACAAGACCTACAATTTCAAAGGAAAATAAAGAGTTTTTAAAACTTATTAAGCTTAAAGTCAAACCAAATGTCTGAAATACTTAACATTAATGAGCGTCCATTCTCGGATGAGAATATTGTAAAGAGAGACTACCACAGCTATGTTCCATATATTCAATCATTTAAAAATAATGATGAAATTCGGATAAGTATACAAAATCAGGATCTTTACATACTTCCATCGGAGAGTTATCTATTCATTGAAGGAAATTTGAAAAATAGCAAGGGAGAAGTATCGCAAAATGCAAGACTGAGAAATAATTGTGTGGGATACATGTTTGATGAAATTCGCTATGAACTAAATGGTGTTGAAATTGATCGTACTCGTTATCTAGGAATAACTACAGAAATTAAAAATTGGATTTCTCTAAGCGAATCCGAAAGTAAGGTTATGAGCAAAGCGGGATGGAAAGCTGATAATGATTTATCAGTAGGATACTTTAATTTTGTGTACCCTTAAACCGTCTACTAGGGTTCGCAGAGGACTTTGATAAAGTAATTTGCAACAGCAAGCATGACTTGATTCTTTTGCGTAGTGCCAACGATAAAAATGTGTGTTATTCAACCATGGATACGGAGGAAATTAAACTCACCATAACAAATGTTGTATGGAAAGTACAACACATTCAATTATCAGACTATAGAAAAATCAGCTTCTTGAAAACTATTAAGGATGGAAAAGCGTTGCCTTTAGCATTCCGCAGCTGGGACTGCTACTTTAATCCAACTTTTGCTGGTGGAAGACAACACAGTTGGAGTGTTAAATTGTCTGTCAATCATGAAAGACCACGATATGTTGCTTTGATATTTGAAAAAGACAACAAGCTGGAACATTGCGAACTTAAAAACATCAAAGTTCACTTGAACTCTGAAACCTATCCTTACGATGATTTGAATGTAAAGTTCGAAGAAAATGGCTATGCAGTACTATATGACATGTATACAAAGTTTCAACAATCATATTACATGAGGGAGCCACAACCACTTCTTACATATGCAAGTTTTAAAGACAAGCCCATCGCCGTTATTGACATTAGCAATCAAAACGAAGCTGTTAAGAATGGACCAATCGATTTAAAAATCCAATTTGAAACCAATAAACCAATTCCACAAAACACTTCTGCGTACTGTTTAATTATACATGATCGTCTGGTCGAGTACGTTCCATTAACAGGAATTGTACGAAAAGTAGTATAATCTATTTTATACTCACCTTTGCAAGAATATTTCAATAAAACGCAATTTACATAAATTTATAAACAAAAATATTTTGTTTTATTTTATAATAAGAATAGTTAAAGACTAGTTAAAATATAATACACTTATATTTACTTAAAAATTAAACATTTTGTGTTGCGAGAAAATATTAATATGATGACATTTGTAGTGAATAAAGACAATTAAATTAATATTATTACTATGCTCTTTTATCTGTATATTGAAACTTAAATCATAATTAAATTTATATTTTAATCCAAGTCCATTGAGACAGATTCATTTGAGTTATTTACATTTGTTTCATGAAGGTTATTTAATCTATAGTGGCCCCAAGCATAGGTGTGAATACCATCCTCTAGAATAAATCGTTTATCATCTTGATGGCTTAGCGATATTTTAGTAATTTTGTCTGTATATATTGTATGCTGCCTTGACCTAAACGAAAACATGGTACCGTAAAAAACCTTTTTGTTATAAAGACATTCTCGATATTTATCTATAGTATACTTTTTTAGGACCGACTTTTTAACTCCCTTAGATTTTTTTAATTCTTCGCTATCAACTACATTGATGGCATACATTTTAGGACGAAGGCCTACAAATTCAACCATTGTTTTTCCGTCATTCTCATCTTTCATCATGCCAAGTTTTTTCTTATTAATTAGAGGAAGTTTATATTTATTTTCTTTTGAAAACCCTGAGGTGTCAAATCTAGCCAATATTTCATCTAAAGATAATTCGGAATACAAATTCCGTCCGTAAAATGTTAATATGAACGAATCTGTATCCATATAATTTAGAATAAAATCCTCACCAAATTTCACTTTTAGAAAATCATACAGAAAATCATACATCACCCACTTTGATAAATCTAATATGCAGAACCCTAAGTACAATGGTCTATCATATTTTACTCTGACATTCCTAATTTGAATAGCAACCATATTTTCGGAGAATATCGAAAGGCTGTGAAAATTTGGCTTCGAGATTAATTTACTAGCAACATTCCTTCTTCTTTGGTTTGCCTCATCTACCCACATTGTCACAATTTTCACAGTTTTTCTTTTGTCGATATTCTCCATTGTCTTACCGAATGAAGAGTTATTCAATAATTTAAAAAAATCTTTTTCAAAGGCATTTTCAGCCTTTTCCCTATGTTCATTATTCTTCAGTATGTAAGGAGCTAACCAAGCGCTTTGTGTGAAAGCCAAAACTCTATGGACTTTCTTAAGAATTAGTCCATGTTTCAGAGATTGCTTAAGTAATTTGTAGTGTATGGTGTATGATGTTTTGTCAGTAAAATCTGCAATCAGTTTTTCAGTTTTTGAGCCTTCAACACACTTTTTCCTCCGCCAAAAAAGGTAAATCGTTATGTTTGTCGTGAAGGTGCGGTGGATATTCAATATCAACCTCTAAAATAAAACCAGTAGGAGCGTTGTCAGGAATAGATAATATTACAGCTGGATCATTGAATTTCTCCATTTCATAACCCTCCACCCATCTAAAATCTTTTTCAGGGAGACACTCAGTCATAACTGTACCATATAAATTATTTACATCCAAATAATAGATATTTACCTCTGGTTTGGCACTATTATAATTGGGAGCATCTTCATTATTTGCTACCGAGTGTCTGTTTGAGCACTGGGTAAGCCCTCCCCGAATACCATTTTTGCAGAAATTGTACATGTCTATATCTCTGAGTAGCTCAAGTTCGACTTTAGTACATAGTAGCATTGCATCCCAAGATAGAGATGGTGCTGTGAGATATTGACAAGGGTCCAGTTCGTGAATTCGCATACATAAGCTCCTGAAATTTTCAAATACGTCTGCTAAAAGCAAGACATCAGCTTTTAAGTACAAATCCATGTAGTCTTGCATAGTTTGACATCGAAAATGTGACCAAACATTTGTTGCATGCCTATAATCGTCTGACGAGCATTCAGTATCGGTCAACTTATTATAAAATTGGTCTATAGGGGGAAGTTGTTTCTCCTTCAATTTTTCAAATGATGACATATATTCGTAGGGAAATACTCCTTTCCTAGTCATAAGTTCAAATGATTCATCATCAGGAAAATGAGATCTGACAGCAACAAAAGAATCTCGAGATAAATTCCTTGCTAATTTATCCAAACTAGTAGGCATAAATCGAAAACTATCTAAGAAACGATGCTCTAATCTATTCATTTTCTTTTTCTTCTCTTTTTTGCCCTCACTTTCCTCTTCTTGCTGGAATTCCTCATCATCTTCCTCACTCGAATCTTCTTCTTCTCCTACAACAACTGTACTTTTTAAAGAACTAGAGTCGGTTGACTCGTTATCCATATTAATGAAATAAGACATTGAAATATATTTTTCTTTGTTTTGAGGTATGACTCTTATTTCACCTCCAAATTCAACTAACTCTTTAAAGAAGAGGTGACAGTCGTACGAAGAAAAATTGTGGAAATATATTGGAATAAATTTAGGTAGATGATATTGCAGATTGCAATGGTTATGTACCGCACCTCGATATTGCCCCGTTAAGTGACAATGATCTTTCACCCTATCGTTACCTAAAATGTCGCCACATATACGACAATTGATATCCCTAAGAAAGGCTGTCTCTTCTTCGGGGGTTAGAGTATTCATAGGTTTCGTTTTGGTTAGGTAACTATCATACAAAAATTTACAATCCTGAATTAGTTCTTTCAGAAAAACATTTGCTGCGTCGGGACCACTATATATAAATAACTTATTTAAATTTTCATTAAAACTACATTTAATAAAATAACTAAAAGCACATGGAATATGCTTCTTTACCTTTTCCGTTTTTTTACTCGCCCCATTGTTCTCATCTTCCTGCACGTCTTCCAGTACACTTTCGGAGTCAGCATAAATAACGAAAGGCACCTTATCCTTTTTCTTGTGATTGACGAACTTTAGTACGGCTTCTTTTTGTTCGGCAGGGCACAGACTACTTTTCCACACTGCTTTTTGTGAGTCATACATTTATTTTCATCGTGGAAACATTGCAGGCATCCAAAACAAAAGTAACCTTTCTCCTTATGACTTGTGAATTGAGACCGCATAAGACTGAAAAAAAAAGAACAAATACATGATTATTATGATATGGTTTTGATTGATAAGTTTTGTTTATAATTACCAAGACATATCCATAACCAAAATGTAATGGAAATTTTCTTCGTTGTGCAGCAATATTAAATTAATGTGATTGCTTTTCGTCTCCTTTGTTAAGTAATATGGACCAACGACCGACTTGTTTTCATAACCGAAAACATTTACGCTAATCTCTGGGTTGTTCATTTCAAATTTTTTTATATATTTAAGACCCAATGGGAAATTTAATTGTTCGAAATTTAGCGATATTCCAGACTGCAGAATAATGACATCTTGGTGTATGTCTACGTTATATGAAGAGGTTATACTCGGATCTCCATATGCAGTTTCCCCCAATGCAACAACCATACACCACTTAAAACAAAAGTCATCATAGTTTTTGATGTTAAGGCACGCACCCTTCTTGTTGCTTAATGATTTCGGAGTTGGAATATAATGTGAGCCACGTGTTAAGTTGGCTCTCAACACATTTATGTCAAGTTTTAAAAGTTTCTCCAGGGCCCAATTAGAGCCTCTTTCTTGGAACTCTTCTGATTTAGCTATAATTTCCACACAGTGGTTGAAAACGACCTCTTCCAAATCATCTCCCAGGGTTAATAGCGTTGTTTTTGAAATATGATTAAATATATTTCAATAGTTAACTCTTTGGAAGTTGAAGGTCCATCTTTTTCATTGTTTGGTTTCACATACAGTCCTTGGAGTTCCATATTAAATTTTATGAGCGTTTTACCGTTTAACTCATTTTTCAAGGTTTTAATTATTAATTCTTTTGAAGCATTAAGAAAATCGATCGGGTACAAAATGTCTTTATTGTTTTGTATCTCATAGCTGAGTATATTTTTGTTAAATGCACTTTTAACAATTTTTATGTCAGAATCCAGATTTTTTCTCACGGTGGATCGATGTTCTTCGCTACGAACGTGTGATCGTATATTATTCACAATTTTATCACAATCACCACAAAACTTTTCCACCTTCACAGCTGATTTATTTTCATGCTGCTGCTTTAGTTTTTCTTGTTGTTGATCTCGATTTTGTTTCATTACATGCTCATCTCCATGATGGTTCTCTAAGTGCAATTCTAAATCGTTTACACTTTCACATAAAACATCACAAAACATACAATGCTTTTTCATATGTTTCACAAATTCATTTTTTTCCTTGTAATAAAGGCTGCATGACCAACAAATTTTTTGAGACATTATAAAAACTTTTTTAAGAATATTAAGAAACGATGCTTATTAATCTGTGACTTGTTGAGTACTGAAATTTCTTCCAATCCAATCAATACATTATTGACTACATTTTGTAAACAAATAGAAATTCTGTGATTGAAGCAGAATTTGTCATGAAACTCTGCAACAACGCTTCCCCCCAAATTCTCATATCCATTTCACAGAAATCCAATTGTTAGTTAATGTAAACAATGGTGTTTCCTTCTTCAAATCCCTTCAATCTTCAATACCGAATTGATGCAGGGTTTGTCATGAAACTCTTTCAGTTTCAATTCTCTCAAATTGCTACATAATGTAAACAAATTCTTCATCGACAAAACTATCAAAAAGCGATCGATATAATGTATCAAAATGCCTGTCCACACAAGAAGAATTTGCTTTGATTGGCTACAGCAGCATTTTTTTAGTGTGTATATGCTACAACATTAATTGGTGGTTAGATGTCGCCTATATCGTTTCGAGGGAAATGACTGGAGAGCCATCTGGACAAAATAATAGAACACACATCTTCTTGTTGACTATGATACTAACCAAATTTGTCTCTGCTATATTCACTTCTCATATGGTGGATCTCTCTAGCCCCATTCGATATGATCATATTTCAATAGTTTTGGAGTGTGTCTATGCTACAACATAATTTATGGATAGTATGGATGGAACTCACCGTTAGATGTCGCCTATATCGTTTCGATGGGAATAACTGAACATTTTTGAGTCGCTAAAATTATAGACAAATTAAAACAAGTACAACGAAAAGTTAGTTTTGTCTTTTTATCTCATCATGTTTTGCATAGCCAACATGCTGATTTTCGTGTTCAACCCACTCGACTTCGTTATCGTTTTTCTTAAAACCCCTGAAATATCAATAATTGCAGCATATTTGTCAATTGAAACTCTTCTATAATATATCACATTTATTGAAGTCGATTTCTTGAAATATATGTTTTCAAATAAATTAATAAGCACATTTGACTGCAGTAATCAACATGTTGACTATATAAAAGCATTCTGAGAGCCATCTAGATAAAATGATTTTCTTCGATACTTACCTCTTACTTATATTCACTTCTCACATGGTGAATCTCTTTAGTCCCACTCGATATGATCATAATACATTTTTTTTTTTTCGGAGGGTGTCTCTGCTAGTGGTGAATATTAAAACTTGAAATTTCACCATCCCATACACAGTTTTGGATTGTGTCTGCGCTAAACTTAGCGCCATCTAGTAGTTCATATTAAAACTAGCAACACCAACGCCAACAGCCCCAATAAAATTTGACGTGGTACAATTCAAAAGACAACATCCCCAATATAATTTGCCGTGGTACAATTCAAACGACAACATCCCCAATATAATTCACCGTGGTACATTTCAAAAGACAACATCCCCAATATATTTCACCGTGGTACATTTCAAAAGACAACATCCCCAATATATTTCACCGTGCTGAATTTCCCCCAATCAACATCCCCAATAGAATTTGCCGTGGTACAATTCCCAAGACAACATCCCCATTAAAATTCACCGTGGTGAATTTACCCAAATCAACATCCCCAATAGAATTTGCCGTGATAAATCGTGGTGAATTCCCAACATCCCCATAAGCACACTACTTAAATTAATAAGCACATTTGACTGCAGTAATCAGCATGTTGACTATATAAAAGCATTCTGAGAGCCATCTAGATAAAATGATTTTCTTCGATACTTACCTCTTTCAGATGTGTTTCTGCTATATTCACTTCTCACATGGTGAATCTCTTTAGCCCCACTCGATATGATCATAATACATTTTTTTTTTTTTCGGAGGGTGTCTCTGCTAATGGTGAATATTAAAACTTGAAATGTCACCATCCCATACACAGTTTTGGATCGTGTCTGCGCTAAACTTAGCGCCATCTAGTAGTTCATATTAAAACTAGCAACGCCAACAGCCCCAATAAAATTTGACGTGGTACAATTCAAAAGACAACATCCCCAATATAATTTGCCGTGGTACAATTCAAACGACAACATCCCCAATATAATTCACCGTGGTACATTTCAAAAGACAACATCCCCAATATATTTCACCGTGGTACATTTCAAAAGACAACATCCCCAATATATTTCACCGTGGTACATTTCAAAAGACAACATCCCCAATATATTTCACCGTGGAGAATTTACCCTAATCAACATCCCCAATAGAATTTGCCGTGGTACAATTCCCAAGACAACATCCCCATTAAAATTCACCGTGGTGAATTTACCCAAATCAACATCCCCAATAGAATTTGCCGTGATAAATCGTGGTGAATTCCCAACATCCCCATAAGCACACTACTTAAGAGCATATCGCTTTTGAAATTATTTCACGGAGTTGTGTGGTCCATTTTACAGCTAAGTATAATTCAATGGTCAGCCAAAATGCTAGACTTCTTCCCTTTCCTTGGACTGTCGATTGGCTTCGATTGTGTGATCAGGATTTTTTGTTTATTTTTGGTTCATTTTGCGATCATCTCCAAAAGAAAGAAGCTCATCTGTATCTCCAAATTTAGACTCATCTATATGATTTACTTGTCTACGATATTTAGCTATATTCGTGAACGAAATCAGCATAAAAAGCCAGAAGTTCGCCTTTTGTGTATTTTGGATATCGCCTGTAAGTAATGCTAGTATTTTTTTACACAAAAGTAGTGGTCCATTCTACCCGCTGTCCTAAACTCTTCATGCAAGATTTCGTGTTCTTCGGGTTCTATTTGTGACCTTTATAACGGCTGCAAAATCAGGAAAAATTTTAGTTATTCGTCCATTTCAACTTTTATTTTATTTTTTATTATATTGTGGACATCTTTGAAAACAATAGGCCTAGCCCTTTTGAGCCCAACCCTACCCTTGTGAAAATTTTCGTGAGGATCGGACAATATTTGCAATACTTATATAATATTCCCAACCTGTATTGTAAGGTGAAAAATATTACAAAATATTATAAGTCAAATTGAAAAAATAGCATGCGATAAAAAATATAAAAAAATAAAATAATGACACAAAATACTACAAAATCTATATTAGCATCGTTATTGGCATCTTTTATGCGATCTTTTTTAGATTTAATTTTTTTATGCCAAGAGGGCATTCTGAATTGACAAAAATTGTCAAAATCGGTACAGTTATTCTTGAGATATAAGTATTATAGCTAACATCCCCTTCCTTTGTATATATACATTGTATATATTTCGCAATATATATCCAATATTTTACTATCGGCATCTACGTAACGGTCAGAATTGACCTGTTCGTCTATTTGTGATTTCGCCGGTATTGAAAATATTCGCGGTTTAATGAAAAATTTGACTTTTATTTAGCACAAATGTTATGGTCTATTTCACCCACTAAACATTATCCGATGACCATCAAAATTGGAAGACTTCAGCCCAGCCCTAAGCTGTAGCCCCATGCTAAGGTCCGCTTCGATTGGTCTATAATTGGGACCTGAAGAGCAACTGCAATAGGGTTCTATTCTGGCTCTAGCCCCACCTCCATTCTAAATTTCGTGAAGATCGGGCCATAATTGCGACCTGTAGCGTGATTACAATTTAACATTGACAGACGGACGGACGGACATACATAGCTAGATTGACTCAGCTCGGCGGGATAGGAAGATCCATATACACTTTCCTATGTGGGAAACCAATATTTCAAGGTGTTACATAATTTTTGGCCCAATCAAACTTATAATACCCCAACACATAGTGTTGAAGGGTATAAATACTAAATTTTACAAAATTGACTGAATGTATAGAACCTGAATCCCGAAATTCGATATAAAGGCATTTGGTGTTGATATCTGATGTTGGTTTTGCAAAGGAGTACTATGAAGGTTCAAACAGTACTAAATGGTACTAATTTCACTCTTGGTGTCTAGGAAGGAGAGATTCATATTTTTATGTAGATTCCTTCGAAAGCTACAGTGAGTCTACTAGAGACGGCCATATTTCAATCGGCATAACATTTTTCGTCAAATAAGAATATTACTACTTTGTTGGGTCTTAATATGTATGTATTGTGCAGGGTATAACATGTAAAAATTCTTCTTATGTTTTATATAAAGATCTAAAATTGCATACATATATCTCATTAGAAATGATTCGGCTAGCCGCTAATGTCCAAATTTGTTCCATGGTTATATTCATATCACACTTAGTCTGGAGCGAACATGGAACATATTGGCCTCCTCCTTTTCGTAGACATTTTCAATATCTTTTCCCAACATATTTCGATAGCGAGCATGGAAAGTATTTTTTCTCATACCTTCCCCCAAAAAGTCAAAAATGTTCGCATGAAAATCTTCTGTTAAATATGCAATGAATGCGACCTGTTCTTTGTTTTTACGGACGGATGGGCGCATCTGCACAAATCGAATTATCAAAGGGAACTATGGGTCTATCTCGCTTCCTTCTCCGTGTTACAAACAACTGCAAAAAGACAAAATACTCTGTACCTGTGTAGGGTATAAAAATATCTAATTTTTTCTCAACAATACTTAGAACACCTATCAATCCCACCTTAGAACTTGTCATAATGAAAACCATCAATTTATATCGCACGTAATTTCCTCCCCCCCCCCCCACCATTACGCAGATTATTAAGGGATATATTTTGCAAATTTTGACAAATATTTGATATAATCTTAGTCACACAAACGTGATTGACCTTCCGTTTACCCTCGTTTGAGTTTGGCCTCTAGACACGAAACGATTAAAATTCATGTCAGTCAAATGTGTTATAAATCATTTGAAGTTTAAAATCATGTTTCCCAACACTCAGAGGGGTGGGTTGAACTTGTGACCATGTCCCATGAATGTATTTAAATCCAAGGACTTTAGTTGAATATTCAAAATAGCTAACAAGTCTTAGAAAAGTTTGTTGCATTAAAATTGGAAAGAAATCAGAGAAACGTCTCGTCGGTCGCAAGGCTGTGTGTTTCTTTTATTCACAACTGCATGACATTGCCGGGGATATAGAGATTACCAATAAACCTATCAACACAAGAAGGCTAAAGAATTCCAATGAATGTCTTTCAGTCAGATGTTTTAAGTTTTCGATGAGAGAGGATGAGGGGATACGGACAATTGTGGTTTGGTGGCCTTTGTTGGCTTTGCACAAGGACAACTAGCACATCAAGCGATTTTATGCAGACTACTGAGTGGAAAATGGAATTTCGTAGACAAATGTCTCTAATAGAAGATGATAATCATGAAGAACTTTAAATGCCAAATTTGAGCACAAATGTGGAATAAACCATAAACATCGGATGGTACTCTCATAGGGAGTTCATACATAAAACCTAAATATACATATAACATACTGCCGCAGTAATGGCAGAAAGAAAATGGTGGTATTTCTTAAAAATAGTCGCTTGAATCATAAAAAATGACGAATGTCGGGCGGAGTCGTTTCATAGGGATTAGTATCATAACTTGCACCTATAACAACAGTTCTTTGCATGGATATTTTGCAAAGATATTGGTTACTAGGCAATAAGTGCTGCCGAATACCATCAGAGAAAGGTAAAAAGTCGGACGGACCAGCTATATGATACCCCACACGACTATGTATATTTAGTAGAGCTACACGTAAGAAATAAACGGAATTTGTTTGAAGTAGATCATAACAACTATGATTTTTGAATGGCTTTAGAGCAGGATAGGCAAAAATCCATCCAGTTTGGGTTGGGTGAACAATGAACGTGAAATCGGGTGAAGATATCATGAGAGCTATATCCGAATCTGAACTGATATCGATAAAATTTAGCTGTCTCTGATATCTGGTAGCAAATATCATTATTGTGGGATGTGGGGGACCTAAGCACCAAAACGGACGAAACATATACAGGATGAGATAAAAAAAACTGCAACAAATTCAAACGCCATATTTATTACATTTTTTTTTTAATTTAATTGAATGAAAGCAAAAAATGTCGGAAATAGCATCAAATGTTGGTCACATTTGGCACGAATTGTGGCCTTCAAACGGCTAATGAAACCGTCACAAGCTCTACGAATGTTGCTCTGCGGTATTTTGGCCCATTCCCGGCGAAGCGCTTTCTTCATGTGATCGACACTTTCGTATTTTTTAGTGCCAACCTTGCTTTCAGAAATCCAACGGATTGGTATCCGGAGGATTTTGGTGGCCATAGTGAGCTGAAAATGAAGCGAGGAACCTCATTTTGTGACCATTCTGGTGGCGCGTGCTGAGTGCGATGGTACTGAGTCCTGTTTGAATGCCCAAGGTCTGCAGCCAAAATGTTTGCTTGCCCAAGTCTTTAATACACCCCACGATAATATTCGGCATTTATTCTGATGCCACGGTCGAGCGGGAGCGACCACCGGCCGGCGCTTGAGTTCTGGTGACCACCCGAAGGTGCACATTTTCAGCTAACCACTTTCGCAAGTAAACACTGTCGTGATCACGTCTTTTGAGCGAACTGAGATAGAAGGCTAAAATTTTTCCCACATATATATTTTTTCAGTATGTCGGTCCACGTTTTCGAATAGCCCCCATATATCAGTACTACTCAATATTCGGCAGTTTGGGATTTTAGCAATATTATTTAACGGAATTGTTACAAAATAGGTATTTAAAGATCGCATTGGGGTACTACAACCTATATAACGGTACCTCCCAAAATTAGATATTTTTCTGATTTTAGAGACATTATGGCCCAGAAGGATTTCGAAATAGGTATTTAAAGTTCGTAATGAAGGAAAATTATCTATGTAGGTCCACGTCTTCGTATAGCTCCCATATAACGATGCCTCCCGATATTCGGTATTTTGATGATTTTATCGACATTTTTACCAAAATTGTTTTAAATTTCGTATTTGAAGTTTTGTACTAAAGGTTTTCCTTTAGACCGTATTTTTTTACGATTTTTTTTTTAATTTTTCAAGTTTCTTCCAAATAGTGGAAGACATTAAATGTTTTGTTTGATTTTTTCACTTGTTTATTTTTTAGCATCTGACCTAGATATTAAAAGCTATGTCCTCTTTTAATTTTTGTTATTATGTTTTGTCCAACAAATCTTCAAAATAAGTTAAATATTTTGTTATAACTTGTTTGCCATAACTTGAGCTAGAGGTTAAAACGTTCGTGTCGAATATGTTGTGCTAACAACAATATTCATTCACTTCAATAATTCCCTTCAGGCGACGAACATTTTCGCTTTTGTTCCAAAGCAGGTCTTTGATTTTCCTCTAGTTGGCCCTATTTTTCTTGTTCTTGCTGTCGTTGTTCGTGTACATGTTGTTGGTGGATTTTGTAGATACGTCGTTTTCGGTTTGACGTAGAGGACACTCTCGTGCCAGTTACTCTCACTTATTTATGTATTCAGGTCACGTTGACATTTTATCACATTTTAAGTAATCCTTTAAATGCCATAACGAAAAATTTCTCTCCACTAATGTCTTTTTAAAAAGACATTTAAGATTCTGTTCGTTAATGCCATGCGGACCAAAACGGGTATGAGTTGCATGGGGAACAACCATACAGCAGCAGCAGCAACAACAAGACATCCCTAATCAGGGAAATAACAGCCATGTAGCGACTGCAGTGAATATCGAACGGAAACAAATCGTAATGTAAGAAATATTGTCGTTTTGCTGAGAGTTAATACCATCAGACAACATCCCATACTCCCCCCCCCCCCCCCCACACTCACACCCAAAACCATACAACATTTCTCAAAAATTTTCGAAAGAGTTTCTTGAAGGTCCCTATTATGGATGCGGTGGCAATGACACGTCGGCCAGTTGTTCGTGAGTGCGGTTGTCGACGCTGCCGATGCCAATGGAATCAGTTGTGATGATGATGAAAAATTATTACACAGCTTAAGCCAATAGCAGATGCAACAATCAAACCATCTTCTCCCCAGTGTCAGTGCCAAGGGTCAAATAAAAGCCCGAAAACTAATGTAACTGAAAATGGTACGTTCGTCACCTTAAAGAGCCAGAATGATGTCGTTCGAATAAATGACAAAATTATAAAATGTAATTCTGATGGTCATTTGTGGATGAAACATCTGGCCACTGGGTAAGGCATTAAGAGGAGGGTAAGCGTGTCATTGGAGATTATAATGGGACGAATTATGGGTTATAAGCATCATAACTAGTACATACTAAAGTTAGTTTTGTTTGTGATTTGTATTGAAAATTATGGAATATTTCTCAAGAATAGTATGGAAGTAGAGCAAAAATAAATTTTGATATATATATCGGATATTTAGGAGAAATATATAATATTTGAAGTATAGATAAACGGAAGCTGAATCCTAAAAAATAAAAGCTAACAAGAAGGGACGAATGTTGGGTGGAACCATCGATATGATAGCTTGCAGTACTAATTACATTTAGCAGTTCCATTCACCATAAATAGTCATTATACTCACACTTCACTGTGTTGGGGGTATTATAAGTTTGATTGGGCCAAAAATTATGTAACACCTCGAAATATTGGTCCTGCACATAGAATGGATTTTCCTATTTCGCCGAGTTGAGCCTATCTCGCGATGAATTTCCGCCCGTCCGTCTGCCATGTTAATTTGTGATCACGCTTAAGGTCGCGATTATGGCCTGATCTTCACGAAATTGAAAATGGAGGTGGGGTTAGGGTCAGCATAGAAGCCTACTTTTTTCGGTAATGATCGCAAATTATTTAGGGGTTGAAATGAACACAAAACAGACAAATTTCTTGATTTTGCTGTTGCTCAACAGGTCACAATTATAGACCAATCGGCTCTGAATTTTGCATAGAAAATAGAAATCACAAACACACAAGAAGATCACTTCTGACCATTACTATGATGCCTATTATGAAACCAATGATACTAATATCCGATATCTTGGTTCGGATATATGCCAATATAGGTACAATATAATAACGCCATAAGATTTGTTCGAATTGGTCACCTTTAGCACGAATTATAGCCTTCAAACGGCCAATGGTACCGTCACATGCTGCGCGAATATTGCTCTGCGGTATTTTGGCCCATTCCCGACGAAGCGCTTGCTTGACGTGATCAACACTTTGGTATATTTTACTGGCAACCTTGCTTTCCAAAATACTCCAGACACAATAGTCCAACGGATTGGTATCCGGACATTTTGGTGGCCATTGTGCGCTGGAAATGAAGCGAAGAACCTTATTTTGTAACCATTCCGGGGTGGCGCGTGCTGAGTCCTGCTGGAATGTCCAGGGTCTGCGGCCAATATGCAAATATGCATTTATTCTGATGCCATAGTCGATAAATACGAGCCGAGAGCGACTATTGGCTGTTATGGCAACAACATCACCATGGCCAGAGCATGAGTTCTGGTGGCCAACCAAAGGTGCACATTTTCAGCTGACCTCTTTGGCAAGAAAACATGATCTTTTTTTTGTTTTACAACCTGCTGAACGATGAATGTTTTCTTGTCGAAGAAAACAAAATTCGGCAGTTCACCACTTTCCGCCACCACTTAGCTCTTTTGAGTCTATTTTCTTTCTGTTGCGGTGTAAGTTCTTTCACTTTTTGGAATTTCAATATTTTACCCCGAGCTCCTTTTTCAATATTTGCCGATTGGAATATTGCGATATGTCCAGCTCACAAGCCATTTTTCGGGCGGGTTTCGATCAAGTCGCTTCTTTTCTTTTTGAATCATGTCTACTGATGTTGCTGTTTTCTCCCGTCCACTTCTTGACGTCGTCGTACGAGACACAAAAGATTTATTCACATTTAAATGCTGGAGTGCTCCAACCATAGCAATTTGTTATTTTCCAGCCAAATATAAAGAATTCACACTAACCCGCTTGAATTCCATTACGAATAACTTTTTGTCTTGAAAATTCTCACCAAAATGCTCTTGTACGCTTGTAAAAAATATAATGAGCTGTCACTGGAATAATTTTAACAGATGTCGTACGAGTGGCTTAGAAATGACAGCAGTCTGAAGTTGGTTGCAGTTTTTTCATCTAACCCTGTATAGTCGGCCCGCCCGACTTTTGACATTTCCTTATAGGTTATGATTTTAACAGTATTATTCAACGGATTTTTATTTATTTATTTTTTTGAAAATTTGCCGAATTGCTCTATTCATAAATATTTTCCATAATGAAAATAAAGATTTAAAAGGAAAACTTTAGAGGCACTATGTTCAACGACAAGTTTCTTTGAGTAGAAATATGCAAAATAGATTTGGGCAAACAAAAGATTGAAAGAAAGACTGCTGCTTGGAGCTGTCACCAACAGATGTACTCTAGCTACTTGTAATTTTAGAGGAATAACGATGGGCGTTACGAAACGCGTTCACGTGTCTAGCTTTTGTTCTGTGTGTGTATGTGTGCTTGTCTTTGCGTCAAAACAAACATACCTCGACCTACTCCGCTCTATATTGTTACACATACAATAGCTATGTTTGAATCTTTTGTTATGTCCATGGTTTTTGAATAGCGAAACGGAAGTTTTCAGTTATTGTTCAATGTCAGCGTTAAATATTAAGCGATTTTCGCTAATCCCACCCCTGCACATTTTACTCTTTGATCGACTGTGGCATCGTACCGAGGACTAACTATTCAAGGACTTCACTATGA
Source organism: Musca domestica (assembly GCF_030504385.1). Lineage (NCBI taxonomy): Eukaryota > Metazoa > Arthropoda > Insecta > Diptera > Muscidae > Musca > Musca domestica. The sequence goes on along the minus strand of NW_026712364.1, from coordinate 3,080,375 downwards.
ACAACACCAAAGGTTGCATGGCGACCAGAATATTTCCTAAATATTAACCTCCTACCTCCCCCGTTTTTTGTTTGACATTCATTGTTTCCTGTTGTGGAATTGAATATATTATTGTATTTGTATGGTAAACATTTGCTTATGAAAATGGGAAAAAAGCTTCTTGGCATATATTTTCTGAAAATGAGTTTAAATTAGCCTGAAGATTTTTCTAGGTTGCAATAATGTAAAAGAGTTGGTAATAGAAGGTAGACAAAATGGTTGAAGATGAGCATAGCTTAGCACATTAAAGAATTTTCGACTGGAATAAAGTCAGAATAATGTACATCCCTTAGCAATGATATGTGGTATGAGATGTCACATACAACACAGAAATACCCTCGTCAAACTTGGAGGAAATGAATTAAGATATAAAAACGGCTACAATTTTGCAAAAGGTGTTTTTTTTTTTTTTTTTTTTTTTTTTTTTTTTTTTTTTTTTTTTTGTGGTCCAAGTTTACGAATATAAAAACTCCACCCGATGTTCGACATTTTAACGATTTACTTCGCAAAATCTTCTTAAACACGGTATGCAGAGTTTGTAATGGATTTTGTCAAGATAATTGGCTGACCGTCTAAGAATTCATCAACGCCAATTAAACACTGCTAAAGCTAAAAACTTTAAATTTTGGGAGAGGGTCACTCTTGGTCCCAAGATGTCGGACTGGAATTCGTACTAGAACGAATACTAAGAGGTACCTAATATGGTACCCTTTGTATTTCATGAACCGATCTGCTAAACATGGAATAAGGGTCACTGATAATGCATTTACCAAATGGGTTTAAAAATTCACACTATAAGTGTTTGAAAAGTACTAAAATGTACTATATTTGGTACCATTTTCAATCATATACGGTTAGAGCTAAAAACTTGAAATTCAGATTTTGAATCAAAATTGAAGTTGAAGTAGTAGTAGTAGTAGTCGATGTAAGGTGGAGGTAACGATTTAGCAGGAATCCTGACATTTGGAGTGAGGGTCACTCTTGACCCGAAGTTGTCAGATAAGGCTGTGTTTTTGGAAATTCGTACTAAAACGGTTCGAAAAGTACTAAGAGGTACCAAATATGGTATCCTTTGTATTCAACGAACCAGTAGAGCTAGAACTCTTTAATTTGGAATGAATGCCATTGCTAAAGTGTATGATAATTCTACCAAAGGGTTTTAGGAAATGTACACCATAAATAACCTAAGGTACTGATATGTACTATATTTGGTACCATTTCGCATCATGTGAACGGTTAGAACAAAAAACTGAAATTTGTAATGCGAATCGAGGTTGAGGAGTAAGGTCGATGTAAAAAGGTGGTTTTGAAAGTGTGTACACATGTATACGAAAAGTACTAAACAGTACTAAATGTTGGTACAATTCGAATTTTGAGGAACAGATGAAGCTTGAATCTTGAAATTTGAAATTACCATTAATGGCGGAGAGTAGGATTGGGATATGGATGAAGTTTTCGACATTTGTACTTATGTGCATGAAAAGTAGGATTACTGTTGGAGTGTAGGATTGAAGTATGTAGAAAATTTTGGAAATACGTACTTATGTGTACTAAATGACAATAAATATTGGTACAAATTTAATTTTGAGAGTACCGGTAGAGTTGGGGTCCTTCGTACATATATGTACTAAAATGTACTAAATTTCGTACAATTTAGGTATGGATAAGCCGATAAAGCTTGAATACTGAAATTGGAAACTAAGATTACTTCGAGTTCTTATTCGATTACTGTTCGAGTGTAGGATGGGAGTATGTAGGAAGATTTGCAAATTCGTACTTATGTGTACAACATGGTACTAAATTCGGTACAATTTGTATCTGTGCGAACCGACAGGGGTGGAATCCTGAGATTGGGAAATGAGATTTCTGTTGCTTTATGATACAGCTTGCTATGGAAATTTGTACTTATGTGCACTAAATGGTACTAAATTTGATACAATTTCGTTTTGGGTGAACTGAAGAAGCTGGTAACCTGTAATGTTGGTATTGGGGACCCCGTTGTCGATAGGTATGTGATGAAGAGATGGTTTGGGAAATGGGTACTACAAGTTGAAAAAAAAGGACTAAATACAACTATATTTTGTACAATTTGACATTGGGTGAACAGATAGCGGTAAAAATTTGATATTTGGTATTAGAATCGCTGTTGATTTGTAGCCTGGACATATGGAAGTGGTTTCGAAAATGTGTACAATAATTGCACGAAAAGTACCGAATATATTTTGTTTTGTACGGTGGTGTGTTTTAGATTTGGCGGTGGCTTAGAGATGTATTCTATATTTTTACGAAAAGTACTAAATAGTACATAATTTGGTATTGGGTGAAGGAATAGAGCTGGAATCCCGAGCTTCGATATTGAGATTTCTATTGGTATCTGAAATTGGGATATTTATGTGGTTTTGGTAATTTGTACTAAAATTGTACTAAAAGTACTAAAAAGTACCAAATTTGTTATTGGGTGAGGGAATAGAGCTATAATCATGAAATATTGAATGGATGTCACTGTTGGAGTCCTATACTTGTAGGAATAGTACTAAATGATACTAAATTTTTTACTGGGTGAAAGAATAGACCTGTCATCCTCAAATTTGATTTTGAGATCTCTGGTGGTATTTTTAAACGAGACAGGGAAAATGTTTTGAAAATATGAAATAAAATTGTACGAAAAGCACTGAATGGAGCTATATTTGGTATTGAGTGAATCTATAGACCTGGAATTCCGAAATGTGATCTTGAGGTACCCTCTTGGTATCTGGTGTTGAGATATGGAGGTGGTTGTGGAAATATACACTACAGTTGTACTGAATGGTACTTAATTTGGCAACGGGTGAATTACAGAGCTGAAATCCTGAATTTGATATTAAAATCACTGTTCGTATCTGAGGTTGAGATATGGAGATTTTAATTGTTCGAAAGAACTAAATTTGTTATTTTGTGAAGGAATGGAGTTGGAATCCCGAAATTTTATAAATGTCTTTGTTGGTATCTGCAATTGAGCTATGGAGGTGATTTGGAAAATGCGTACTATATTTGTACGAAAAGTACTAAATGGTACTAATTTTGCATCACTGTTGGTGACTAGAATAAAGAGATGCAGATTGTTTTGGATATCCTTACTAAATGTCACTAAATTTGGTATGGGGCGAAGAATAGCAATTTAGAAATAATTCTGAAATTTGATTTTGAGGTCACTGTTGCTTTCTAGGGCTAACGTGTGGAGATGTTGCAATAGTTTTGGACAGAGAGATAGAATGTGGGTCCATTGTGCAATGGTTTAACTAATATCCTCCTCTGCAGAGTTCTAAATGAAAGAATTGGCAGACTTTTTGATGGAATTTTCCTATTTTGTTTTCCGAAGAAGGAAAACTTGGATAAACCCTTAAAAGTCTGAGCATTTAGTACGATGTATGAAATTTTGATCAAAAAATTTTGTCAAACTGAACAAATTGTAAAATTTGATTACTAAAAAGGCCTAATACGAACTGATGGAACGAATTTAAAATTTTAAGGTGCGCTTTTCTCTGATGAATGAGCGCACGCTTTTTAGTTTCTTATGTCACTCATATGGCGCAAACTCCGAATATATGGTTTTTTGGTAATTTTAGCCACATTTTTGAACAGTTTTATTTGATCAGGTTTAGTGTTTAAAACTCGCAACCAATAGTTCTGACGTTATTTAAAAAACAAGTAAAAAAGCAGTACGATCGACCGGGCCGAAATTTGAATAGAGTCCACCATTTGGAACGAATTAGAAAATTTTCAAAAAACAAAATCTATTAAAAATTCTGTTAAAATCTTTAAAATACCTAAAATTGGAAGTCGCCGATATATGGGGGGATATTTGATAATGTGCACCTACATTGACAAGTCTATGTCTAGGGGTAAAGTACTCACAAAGAACTCCTTGTGTAGAATTCCGTTGAAGAATGTGGCTAAAATCATCAAAATCCCGAATATCGGGGGGTACCTTTATATAGGGGATATAAGATCGTTATAGCCCATCTTCGAACTTGACCTGCCTGCAGACAAAAGAGAGATCTGTGCAAAATTTTAGCTTCCTATCTTAATTTGTTTTGACTGTAGCGTGATTACAACAGATGGACAGACGGACTGTTGGACGGACAAGGCTATATCGTCTTAGCTGATCAAGAATATATATACTTTGTTTTGTCTAAAATGATTATTTCGATGAGTTACAAACGGAATGACAAACTTAACATACCCTCCATACTAAACATGGAGAAGGGTATAAAAAGGTACTGATGAGGTTCAGTGGCTCTTTCCAAAACCTAGGTGTTCCCTGCCTTATTCCCTGTTAAACATTACCATCTCTGTCCACTAATAAACAAACGTTGTATTTATAAAAAACAAGTAAGCAAAGGCTACAGTCGAGAGGGGCCGACCGTTGAATACCCTACAACACTATAATAAACCATACAGTTGATATAGGCGAGATACTCGAAAGAATTCCACAAGATATTGTGACAAATAATAAAAGAAAACCATCAGGTTCCGTTCTCTAATTTTCGAATAATAGTAACTTAAACTAATTTGCTCATTTCCAATTTATTGGTAGATGTTGCACGTAAATGGTCTCCCTAGATCTGGAACCAATATTTCCCAAAAAAATGAGAAACAGACATTTGACTATGTTCTTCAACGAAATCAGCGTTAACGAAATAGTCAGAAGTGCGTCTTTCCTGTATTTGTGAATTCTCCAAAAAGTCACTGGAATCGACATTTTCGTATTTTGTCTACAAAATTTGGCAAACTATTTCACACATTGAATATTTTTGGATGGCCATCCAAAACTGCTTGGCTTTTGTAATGTCCGGTAACCCCCATTCAAATGTGCGTGAGGATCGGGCGACAATTTTGCAGTTTTTTGGTCCATTTCAACCCCTAAATATATGGCGATCATCTCCAAAAAGAGTAGGCTTCTATTCTGACCTTCATCTTATCTCCATGCAAAATTTCATAAGGATCGGGCCATAAATGCGATCTGTATATGATATCCTGATATCCTAACTACTTTCTTTTGTTAGCTGTAGAAATATTACCAAATGTTTAATTCAAAATGAAAATATGCCAAAAATATGACAAAATTTAAAAAATATGAGAAAATTTTACAAAATCAATATTTTCATCTTTAGAGAGATATTTTTATGCGATTTTTTTAGACGTTTTTTCTTTCCTGCCAAGAGGCCATTCTAAACTAATGAGAGCTTTCGAAATCAGTTCAGCCGTTCTCGACATATAAGAGATTTTTCAAGCATATCTTCTTTGATAAACATATATATCGCACATATTTTGCTATATATCCGATTTGTCATCAATGTAAAGGTCAGAAGTAACCTTGTGATGGCTTTGTGATTTCGCCGGGATTTAAAATATTCACGGTTTAATGAAAAATTTTGATTTTTTTCAACACAAAAGATATGGTCTATTTTACCCGCTAAATGTTATCCGATGACCACCCAAATTGGTAGGCTTCTTCCCCGCCCTAAACTCTAGCTACATGCGAAATTCCGCGTCGATTGATCTATAATTGCGACCTGTATAGCTACTGCAAAATCCGACATTTTTTCAGTATTTGGTCCATTTCAACCCCTAAACATTTGGCGATCATCTCCAAAAGAAATAGGGTTCTATTCTGACCCCAGTCCCACCTCCATTCTAAATTTCGTGAAGATCGGGCCATAATTGCGACCTGTAGTGTGATTACAAATTAACATGGACAGACGGACAGACGGACGGACGGACATACATAGCTAGATCGACTCAGCTCGGCGAGCTAGGAAGATCCATATATACTTTCCTATGTGGGAAACCAATATTTCGAGGTGTTACATAATTTTTGGGCCAATCAAACTTATAATACCCCCAACACATAGTGTTGTAGGGTATAAAAAACAATAATCGGATTAAGCCTGAATATTTTGACAATACTATGATATCCCGAACAAATAGGCCAACACTGTTTTGTTTAATTTTTACATAATTTCCTAACATATAAACATACTATTCAAATTCTTAAATTTTTTAATGGTGGAATTAGTCTTTGGCTTTCTTCATAACAACTAAATCGGTTTAATTGAAATCGAAACTTGAGAAAAGTTTTGTGGTTTCACTTTCGAAGATTATTTCTGACGTGGATTGCAGATGCGGATCTTGTGGCATAACTCATATTTTTTCTTCTGCGAAATCAAACTCCACCACACTCCAACATTTTTGCAATTTATTGGTGACTAAATAAAATTTACTAAAATTTTACATCCGACTTCTGTTGCCTAATTATATTGGCCGAATAATAAAGTTATTTTAATATGGATGATATTGTGTGTTTTTTTTTTTTTTGCAATTCTAAATTCTATTAGTGTTTATCCCTTGTTACCAGATCAAAAATGTGTTGTTTAGTAGCAACATCAACAGCAACAACAACCATAATTTCAGTTTGAATTATTTTAGTAATATGTGCATATTTTCAATTTAGCCACAAATTATACATAAAACATTCCCAACAGATTAAATACATTTAACAAAATCAAATATTTATTAAAATAACTGCCAGTAATGGAGTAATAGAAAATGTTATTTATGAACTGTTGTGTAATACATCCTGTCGACAGGGTGATGCAAAATGAACAACATTTAGTTAATTTAATGAAATATCCTACAGGTATTTATTAGATCTAATTGTAAATTTGAAACAAAATTTTCAGAAGAAAAAAAATTAAAAGCAAAAACAATTGGGGTACCGAATGTATGGAATTGAAATAATATGTGCTTGGCCTAGAGGTAATAGAAATATGTCTAAAGAGTATCACAAATGATACTCTTTCAAATATGTTCATTCCATTAGGATATTATCTCGAAGGTTCACAAAAGTAATTTATATTCAAAATATACTTAATATTTAGGTATTACAAAATTTTAAGAAAAGCATCGAAGTGATCCGTGCCTGACAGCATACTGAGATCATGAGTTGAATGTTCCCCCATAACTCGTTGTCTTTTCTTGATAGAGCAGGAGAGTGTCATTAAAAGTGTTGGATTCAATTTTAAGATAATTCCGTTGAAAAATGTGTCATTTGACGCTGCCAAAATGTGCCACATTGAAATAAGGGCTTTAAGCCCTAGATCCATTTCAGGACTTAAGGGTGTCTTTCTGGCTGGCTGGTGCGCACGATAACTCTCGCAGGAAATGTCTGATTTGATTCAAACTTGGTAAACCATAATAGTATTGTCTAACATAAATTGAATTCGGAGATAGACATAATCGGCCCCCTTCTACAAATGGTAAAAAACAAGTAAAAAAACATTAAGTTCGGCAGGGCCAAACTTTTAATGCCCTCCACCTTAGAAGAAATGTGGCAAAAAACATTAAAATGCCGAATATCGGGAGTTACCGTTATATGGGGGCTATACCGAATAGTGGACCTACACATGCAATGTTTCGCCAAAGGAGCTAGAACCCATTATGACCTACAAATACCAATTTTCAGACAAATCCCTAAAAAAATCATCAAATTACCAAACATCGGGAGGTACCGTTATATGGGGGCTATACCAAAACGTGGACCTATAATTACAATGACTCGCCACACGAACTGGGACCCATTATAATCCACAACTACTAATTTTCAGAGAAATTCTTGAAAAAATATGTCAAAAATCATCAAAACACCGAATATTGGGAGGAATCGTTATATGGAGACTATATCAAAATGTGGACCTAAACATACAATGTTTCGCCACACGAACTAGGACCCATTATGACCCACAAATACCAATTTTTAGACAAATCAGTGAAAAAATGTGACAAAAACCATCAAAATACCGAATATCGGGAGGTACCGTTATATGGGGGCAATACCAAATCATGGACCCATACATCGCCACCGGAGCTGGAACCCGTTATGACCTACAAATACAAATTTTCAGACAAATCCGTGAAAAAATGTGGCATAAATCATCAAAATACCGAATATCGGGAAGTACCGTTATATGGGGACTATACCAGAACATGGACCTATTTATCTATATCTCATTTTCAATAGCAACCATCCTAGACACAATACAAATTGCTCTGCTAAATTTTGGCGCTCTACGTCAAATAATGTGGGCTGTATCGTGATTTCAACAGACAGACAGACGGACAGGAGATCATTAAATCGACTTAGAATTTTATGCTGATTATGAATATATATATACTTTATGGAATATATATAACAAATGGAATGACAAAGTTAATATACCCTCCTTTCCAAGGTGGAGGGAATAATAAAGTATCAACTGTTTTCGCTTAAACTTTGCAGATCCCCATATTTTTTATCAGTGCTAGGTCAAGTGGGAAAATAGACAATATCGGTCCACTCCAACATGTGCCTCCCCCACAAAGTGTCACAATTTTGAATACATTTAATTTTCTCTCTTCAAATTTCACACATCCCATTCTTTCTACTAACATAAGAACTGATGTTAAGATGCGATATATCAACCCCCTTCTTCTGGTACCTCACCAACAGAGGGACAACTTTTTGAATATCCACGAAGCCAATAAAACGCGAAATTAACATTCGATTCCATTCAGACATGGTACATCCCAATATTTCAATCAAAAATAAGCCTGCTATAAAGATGGCAGAGATCGGACCATTTTTTCTGGTTCAAGATTTTTAAAAATAATACGTTCAAATTGCAAACATACAAACATTTTTTCTTACACTAGACCTGTTGTGAAGATGATATATATCTACGAACCCCTTCTGGTACCTCACCCACAAAAAGGCTAAATTTTCAATACTTTCTTATCTGAAATAACTTGCGAAAAAAGTTAGCGATTCATTGCAACTTGCTATATCTAAATAGTTCTCAAAACGAGAATTCTGATGTGAATATGTAATTTATCTCAATTTATGATTTCGCATAAAATTGGATATAAATGTTTGATTTTCTTGTAATTTTGCCCATACCAATATTTGTATCCTACACCACATAGTAGTAAGGCTATTATGTCTTTGTGCATTTTATTGTAACATGGAAAAGGAAGTTACTTTTGAGGATCTTCGTAAAATCACTTTCTAAGTCGATTTATGCATGTCAGTCCGTCTGTCTTTCCAGCTCGAAAATACCTATGATAATTTTTATTGAGATCGGTTCAGATCTTTTATAGCCTCGATATACATCTTCATCCGATTTTACGGTTGTTGTTCACCATATATGTAATATCAACCCAAATTGGAGAGATTTTTTCACATTCCGAATTTTTTCATTTAGTGAAACTCGGTCCGATTGCTCTAATAAATAGTTTTTATACCCTACACTACAAGGTGGTCAGTGTATTATGTCTTTGTGCATTTGTTTGTAACAGGCAAAAGGAAACGAGATAGACTCATAATTCCTTTTGATGATCTGCATAGAATCACTTTCTGAGTTGATTTATGCATGTCAGTCCGTCCGTCTGTCCATTTATTCTTGTGAACAAAATGCATATCGCATTTATTATCCGATTGAGATGAAATTTTGCAAACAACATTTGTTTGGCCCAAGGGCGAACCCTATTGAAATTGGAGATAATCGGTAAAAATTTAGATATAGCTCCCATATATATCTTCGACCGATTTGCCTTTTATTGTGCACCAAACGTGTAATATCAGCCCGAATAGTATGGAATTTTGCACATACAACCAAATTAGGCCTGAAAATAAGTATGCCAAATTTCATCGAAATCGGTTCAGACATAGCTATAGCTCGCATATTTATTGTTCATCCGATTTGTTATTTTTGTCCTCCGCAGCCGTAATATGCTTTCTATAACAACAACATTTAGGGAAATATATATAATACAGCTCAGAAATGCATTTGCTAAATTTTATCGAGATCGGTTCAGATTTGGATATAGCTCCCATATATAAATTCGTCCGATTTACCTTTGATTGTGCACCAAACGTCTAATATTTGCCCAAATTGGATGAAATTTGACACTTACGACCGAATTGAGTCTAGAAGATAGTATGCCGAATTTGGTGAAGATCGGTTCAGATATAGCTATGGCTCCCATATATATTGTTCTTCCGATTTGTCATATTTGTTACCCACAGCCGTAATATGCACTACGTAACAACGATATTCAGGGAAATATATCAAATACAGCTCAGAAATATCTTTGCCAAATTTTATCGAGATCGCTTCAGATTTGGATATAGCTCCCATATATATTTTTATCCGATTTCAAATTAATTTCGCACCAAATGGGCAATACAAGTCCGAATTTAAAAGATACAAATGCTTCTGCATATGTGGTCCTTTGACCTTTAAATTATAATTATAATCATAGCGTGTATTATTGAATTCTCCCATAAAAACTTTTAATTGTTATGCGCAGCTCTACTAAATTAGCAAAGTGGTGTAGGGTATCATAAAGTCGGCCCCGCCCGACTTTAAGACTTTCTTTATTGGTTCAATATTTGCCGAATGGAATATTGAGATATGTTCAGCTCACGAGCCATTTTTCGGCCACTGCGACGCGGGTTTCGATCAAGTCGCTTCGTTACTTTTCGAACCATTTCTGCTGATGTTGCTGTTTTTTTCCGCCCACTTCCTTGACGTCGGGTTACGTTACCAGTATCACGGTAACGAGCAATGGTACGAGACACAAAAGATTTATTCACATTTAAATGCTGGAATGCTCTAACAATAGCTACTTGTGGTTTTCTAGCCAAATATAAAGAAATCATACTATCACGCTTGAATTCCATCACGAATAACTATTTTTCTGGACAATTCTCACCAAAATGCTTTTGTACGCGTGTGAGCTGTCACTGGAATACTTTTAACAGCTGTCGGACGAGTAGCTTAGAAATGGCAGCAGTCTAAAGTTAGTTGCACTTTTTTCAACTCACCCTGTATACTCCAAATTTAAAAATCGAATATGGTTTCAGCTTAAATATTTGACTTTATTCATGTGGAGACCATTAGAATTAGCCCTATAAGCCGTTGCCTGTACCAACATAAAAGGTATCCAAAATTATACGTAAAGCATTTACAAATCGTAAAAAAATATAAATAATCCTTTTTATATGGCTATCCCTTAACCCGTATATGCATTGCAATTTCTCCCTATAGACTAGGGGTAACAGTGTGTTAAGTTAATTATAGATGTTAACTTAGACTTACGAAATAGATAAAATCATGGGTCCCTTTATATGTTACGACAATACCGGTCATCGAACTTTCCGAATGACCTCATAAAAGCCTGCAATCACATCTTAAAATAATATACGTTATAATTTAGCATTTTGTGCTATCATCATCATGGGAAATCCTCTAGGAAATGCTTGTCAATACAAACTTATTGTTATCTCAAACTGTCCGTTCAATCGATCAAAAAGTAATCCCTGGCAATTAAATATTGTTTGAAAATAAAACAGAATGTCTAAACTAATTAACAGGGAAACAATTGAAAGCAAGGAAACATAAATCCCGAGCATTTATCAAAACGTCAACATACACACGCACACTCACTTGGTTACAAACTGGCTACACCAGCAGCTTGAATTTCAATACTAATTTACAATGTTCAATAATTAATGGCATAAAGAATTTACCCGCACATTAGTAAAAGTTTATATTTTGTTGAATTTATAATACACTAATTGAATTTTGTGAAAGTTTCTAAGGGCCTGCTAAGGGGTTGAGGCTGGGACTGAGACCGAGACGGATGCTGGTGTGTAGACCAGCAAACAAGAATCGAATGATTAACTGCAGACAACTCCGCAGTTAATTACGGGGAATGTTATAATTTTGAAACCGGAAACGGAAACTCTATAATAATGCTTAACATCATATGTTGGATTCTGGTTGCAATTGTTGCTGTGAATGCTGTTCACTCTCCCATTGAAGCCTTTCATGTTAATGAGTACTCGAATAACAATTTGTATGGCCAGGACTTTCAGCCATCAACTGTTAAATGTATTTGTGAGCTTCCATAAATTGTTATCTTCATTTGGCATTATTGTTATCAATTTCCTTCAAGGATGAATAATTAAGTAGATCGATATAGACATAGCAGAAGTTACAATTCACATATAATAGTAAGAAATTATTAGTTTGAAGGAATGTAGGTGCCGTTATTTATCAATTGTGCACCTGATATTAGTTTGGCAGATATCTATGTATATATTTATGTTAACCTTTTGTGTGGGAGGTACGAAAAAGATAGATTTATAAAGGGTGATTTTTATAGTCAATATATTTTAATGTTTGAAGATAATTTCATAAGTTATTCAAATAGTCAATAAACAAAGCTAGAGAAAGTTGCAAAAATATCACCCTTAATACAACATACTAGCAAGTGCCCGCTACTTCGTCAGCGAAAATCCCACCTTAAAATTTTGTATTCGTTAAATGTATTTGTGAGCTTCCATAAATTGTTATCTTCATTTGGCATTATTGTTATCAATTTCCTTCAAGGATGAATAATTAAGTAGATCGATATAGACAGACAGAAGTTACAATTCACATATAATAGTAAGAAATTATTAGTTTGAAGGAATGTATGGAGGGTATATTAAGTTTGTCATTCCGTTTGTAACACCTCGAAATATACATTTTAGAACCCACAAAGTATATATATTCTTGATCAGCATAAAATTCTGTGTCGATTTAAAAATGTCCGTCCGTCTGTCTCACAGTCTGTCTGTGGAAATCACTCTAGCTTCTGAACGAAATGAAGTAGGTTGATAAAATGTTATTCAAATGTGTATTATATCTGCAGGACTTTTGGTATTAAAAATGGGCCAGGTAGGTCCACGTCTTCGTATAGCCCCCATATAACGGTACCTCCCTATATTCGGTATTTTGATGATTTTAGTGACATTATTCACCGGAATTGTTTTAAATTTGGAATTTGAAGTTCGTAATGGATACTACAGCCTATGACAGAAAAGTGTCTGTGCAGGTCCACATTTTGGTATAGCCCCATATAACGGTACCTCCCGATATTCGGTATTTTGATGATTTTAGCGACATTATTCACCGAAATTTTTTCATATTTGGCATTTGAAGTTCGTTTTGGATACTACAGCCTATGACAAAAATTGTCTGTGCAGATCCACGTCTTCGTATAGCACCCACATAACGGTACCTCCCGATATTCGGTATTTTGATGATTTTAGCTACACTATTCACCGATTCTTTTAAGTTTCTCATTTGAATATTATAATGGCTTATGACAAAAGTTACCTATGCAGATCTAAGTCGTCGTATAGACCCTAATATAAAAGCTACGTTCGACATTTTTAAGATTTTAACAGGATTTTTAACGGATTTTATTGTTTTTGAGAATTGTCAAATTCGTGCCCACTGGTGGAAGGTATTCAAAGTTCGGACCGGCCGAACTTACAGCTATTTTACTTGTTAGTACTCAAAATGCACAGTATATTTGAGACAAAATTTCTTTCTCAAAACTTCACATATCGTACCACATCCAATTTTACTGTCGGAAACTACTTCAACGTTTCCCTTCTTCAACAACTTCAAACCCCAGAAACCAACAGTGAAATCCGCTCCAAATTTCAGAATTTCAACTCTATCCCTTCAGCCAGAACCCAATTTAATACCATTAACTACCATATCAACTTAGGATATACCAAACAACCTACATCTCTCCAAGAGCAAGAGTAATTCAAATTTAGTACTTTTCGAACAATTTTAGTACACATTCCTAGGACAACCTCGATATCTCAACCCCAGGCACAGTGACATTTACATCAGATTTAAGGATTTTAGCTCTATTCCTTTACCCCATACTAAACTTAGTACACATCTCCAAAACGACCTACATATCTCAATACGAACAGAGATCTCCAGCAACATCACTTCACTCAATACGAAATTTAGCACAATTTAGTACATTTCGTACAAATATTGGATGTATTTCCAAACCATTGCCAAATTTCATATACAGATTCAATCAGAAATCTGAATATCAAATTCCAGAATTCTCTCCCTATCCCTTCACCCAATTCCAAAATTAGTACCATTCAGTACTATTCGTACATTTATAGTACACACTTCCGAAACCACCTCCACATGTCCAGGCTAAACCTGAACCACGACTCTAATACCAAATTTTAAGCACCCAAGACCAAATTTTACCAAATATAGTACTATTTGTGCATTCGTAGTACCAATTTCCAAAATCGCATCCTTATCATAAACCACCTACCAAAAGGGACTCCAACACAAAATTTCAAAATTCCAGCTTCATCCGTTCACCCTGAACCAAACTTTTGCCAATATTGCGCCATTTAGTACAGTGCGTACACCTAGTACAGACTTCCATACTTCAACTCCTTTTCCATTAAATTGTTTCTTTTTTTTATTCCAAATTTCAAGATTTTACCACTATTTGTTCCCATGATACCAAATGGTACCAAAATTAGTTCATAGCAATACTTTTGGTACAAGTACTGTTTGAAAAAAAAAAAAAACCTTTCGGATATCCAGCTCTCTTCCTTCTCTAAATACCAAAGTTAATACTATTAAGTACTTTTCGTACTTTTTAGTATGCAATTATAAATCTCCGTCATGTATCAACCAAACCGCACAAGATTTTATACCTTAAAATCAATCCCTTAACAAAATACCAAATTTAGTACTTGTTTGTTCGTTTTTCCATAAACACCACCAAATCTCAAAATAATCAAGTGCTGTCTATAAATTTTTAGGGAATGTTGATCCGAAAATTAAAAAAATAAAAATATAGAAAAAGGGGAATTTTCCTAATATAGAAATTAATATAGATATTACTAGATGATTATTATTGAAAATCTTGAGCCTTTGTGGGTTGAGGGTGTGTTCTAAATCTACTAGTAGATCTTTTGAAATTTATTGCAATAAACATTCCTTTGCACTTAATTTAAAGCATCATCATTTGCTCCATTTAAGAAACAATTCTCGGTAATCACTGTTAGTGTGCTTAATTTAATGTCGACACGAAATAAAAATATATATTGTCATATCCGCCATTTCGTATGAACAACGACCGGCAATATGTGAATATTTAATCGCTGAACACAACGAAACAAGCCAGTACCGAAGAGACAGACACGTAGGCCTACCAACATACATATCTACCAAACACCTGGAATAAATCTGTAAATCCGAACAATACTGCAACAGGAAAACAACATTTTTTATTAAAAAAAAAAAAAAATATATAGCGAAAATAACAGAAGAAATTTGCTTCGTGGTCAATGAGATGTTAAAACATAAATGAGCAACTACGGACTATAGCCGCATGCATATTTAAGAACAATGGAAGGAATTTCGTGTAGAGTTATGCGTTGCACGCGGATGCAGGAATGCAATGTGGAATATAGTTTACCCTATGTGAGGTTTGCTATTGGTAAAATTTTTTAATTATTTGATATTTTATATCTCGTTTGAAAATCTCGAAATAAACCATATATAGGTATAAATATTTTTGGAGAATACTATATTCGAATATTCTATATTTCAAGTTAAAGTTATGTCTTTCGGTTTTTACTGCTAATTTAACACGTTTAGAACCAAAATTTTATTTGGGATTTTTAGTTATATTTTACATAGGAACGCTACTAACTTATGAACATCAATGCCAGTCCCAGAACCTTTATTGAAGTTATATAGGTATTTAGGAAACACTACTGGTGAACGAAACCTTCAAACTACAGAAAATTTTTAATAACAAGTAAAATTTACTGGATATTGAAGGAGTGATACAAGTGATCATTCATAATTTCATTAACATATTTTGAATAGTGTGTACCTTAAAGAAATGGGTTCGAAATACTGCCCTCACAAAATAAAGGCCAGTAACGCGGACCGGGTCAGTTAATCCATACACATAAAAGAGTAGTAAAATAATTGACTGACTGACAGTTCTAAAATCGACGGCCAGACGAAACGGCTGAAGGTAGAATCTTCAAATTTGGTACGAGGGCACACAGAATGAACTAGAATTCTGAAATTTAGACCGAAATTCATCCATGGAGTGCAAAATAATGATATAAAAAAACTGCAACAAAGTCAATCGCCATAATTTTCAATTTTTTTTTAATTTTATTGAATGAAAGCACAAACTGTCGGAAATAGTATCGAATTTTAGAATAAATTTAGATTTTCTCGAATGGCACTAATTATGGCCTGCAAACCGTCACACGCTGCCCGAATGTTTTTTTGTCACTGTGGGAACCTGAAGTTAAGATATGGAGGAGGTTTTGAAAATGCGTCCTAAATTTGTACGAAAAGTAGTAAATGGCACTGAATTTATTGTTGGGTCAAGGAATAGGGCTAGTATCCTCAAATTTGATATTGAGGTCTCTGCTGGTATCTGGAATTGAAATATGGAAGTAATTTTTGAATTGTGTATTATAATTGTACGAAAAGTACTACATAATATTAAATTTGGGATTGGATGAAGAAATAGAGCTGGAAACGTGAAATTTGGTCTGATCTAATGTCCGTGGTTAATATTTGAAGGTGGTTTTGGGAATGTGTACTATAATTGTTCGAAAAATACGAAGTGGAACTAAATTGTGTCCCGAAATTTGATACTGAGGTCTTTATCTGAGAATGAGATATGGAGGTGGGTTAGGAAATTTGGACTTTAATTGTACGCGTATCAATATGATATCCGGAAATATAACATGGATGTCACTGTTGGTATCTGAGGTTGATATATGGAGATGGTTTGGGAAATGTGTACTAAAATGGTACGATAAGTACTAAATTTGGTACTGGGTGAAGGGATAGACGTTGGATCCCGAAATTCGATATTGAGGTCTCTGTTGGTATCTGTGAATGAGCTATGGAAATGGCTTTGAAAATGTGTACTATAATTGTACGAAAAGTACTAATTTTTGTATTGAGTGAAGAAATAAATACTGAAATTTATTATGGATGTCACTATTTGTATCTGTGGGTGAGAGGGAGATTTTGGATACGCGTACTTTAATTATATGAAAATCGGTACTAAATTGGGTATTAGATAAAGCGATAGCTAATATCCGGAAATTTGACATCGATGTCACAGTTGGTTGATATATGGGGATTGTTTTGAAAATTCGTATTTTAACTTAAGGAAATAAATGCTATAAAATTTGGTATTAGGTGAAGGGATGGGTCTGAAATCGGAAAGTTTGATATGGATGTTGGTCTATATGGTATATATATGGAGGTGGTCCTGGAAATGTGTACTATAGTTATACGACAACCGCTTAGTAGTACTAAATTGAACATTGGGTGAGGGGAGAGAGCTGATATCCGGAAATTTGTGTAGAGAGAAGGAGGTGGTCTTGGAAACGCGTAATTTAACTGTTCGAAAAGTATGGCACAAATTTCTACATATAGGTCCGAGTTTTCATATAGTCCCCCTATAGTGTTTACTCTCACTCTTCAGTATTTTGATTATTCCACAGGTCTCGTTAAATTTATCCCGACATTTGATATTTTTTATGTTTTTACTCAGATCTCGTCTAAAACTGTGACCAATGTAAAGCTATAAGTCTTACATCTACATCAAGAACTCATCATTTCATTTTATAGGTTATTAAAGCCATCATACCACTTCTTTCTTTATAGGTTATTAAAGCCATCATACACTTTATGTCATCTGTCCTTAAAATAAACCTAATATACCTTTCCATCAATCACAAATTTTCCCAATTGAAAAAATTAATTTCCTCTCACTCTCCTTTTGCGATCGCGAAAAAAAAACAAAAATAGAAATTCAACCACAACGTTACAAAATTGTCTTTGAAATAATATTGCCAAGTACATATCCCAGCAGGACAACAGGAAGCAGTGCTGTTTTTGTTTTATTTTTTGTATTTTCTTGTGTGCTTGTTCAACGCTGGGAGGAAATGAAAACAGATAATGAAAATATGCTTGAGCTGCATTAAAAAAAAAGACGGCGAATCCATGATTAAAACGAAGGCAATAAACTCACGCACGTAGTGTGTTACACGCCGTTGTCAACGACAAGAAAGCGAAGAGCTTAAAAACCGGAAGGGTGATGAACTATGACAGGAACATCCAGCCATTCGGTATTAAAGTTGATTCTTTTGCAATCGCTTGAAAACTTTGAATGAGGTCGATTCGGATAGTAGATGAAATAGGGTACTTCGAACATGCAAAAATCTACTAGTTTTGTAATTTTTTCGATATCATAGAGGAAAATCTGCTTTACCAAGATTTTTTTACATTTTTATGGGAGCTATATCCAAATCTGAACCGATCTCGATAAAAGTTTTTATACCCTCCACTGTAGTATGGAGGGTATATTAAGTTTGTCATTCCGTTTGTAACACCTCGAAATATACATTTTAGACCCCACAAAAGCTAAATATATATATTCTTGATCAGCATAAAATTCTATGTCGATTTAGCGGTGTCCATCCGTCTATCCATCTGTCCGTCTGTGGAAATCACTCTAGCTTTTGAACCAAATGAAGTAAGTTGATAAAATTTTACTCAAATGTATATTATGTCTGCAGGACATTTGGTCTTGAAAATGGGTCAAGTATACACATAATGGTGCTTCCCTATATTCGTTATTTTGGTGATTTAAGCGATATTATTCACCGGAACTGTTTCAAATTTGGTATTTAAATTTCGTAATGGATACTACTGCCTATGAGAGAAAATTGTCTTGAAGGTCCACGTCTTCGTATAGCCTCATATAACGGTACCCCTCGATGTTCGGTATTTGTTCTATCTACCGATATTCGGTATTTCGATGATTTTAGCGACATTATTCACCGGAATTGTTTGACATTGGGTATTTGAAGTTCGTAATGGATACTACAACCTATGCCAGAAAATTATCCACGTTTTGGTTTCCCATTTGAATATTGTTATGGCTTATGACAAAAGTTGCCTATGCAGGTCAACGTCATAGTATAGATAATATAACGGCTACATTCAGTAGTTTTAAGCCTTTAGCAGTTTCTTTTTTTATTTTTTTGAAAATCTTTCAAAATGAAGGATGGTATTCAAAGTTCGATTCGCCGAACTTATAGCTTTTTTACTTGTTTTATCTACTTTTAAGCTCCATGTACCAAATATCATAATTGTGGAGTGCATTTTACGCATGTTAGGGATTTTAACAAAAAATCCGATTAAACGTATATATGGGAGCTATAGCTATATCTGAACCGATTTTCACCTAATTTGACGTACTTGCTTCGTTGGATGTGCCAAAATTCAGTCCATTTGGGCTGATATTAGTTATATGGGGCACAAAAACCTGATATTGGATAAAGATATGTATGGGAGCCATATCCAAATCTGATCTGAATAAGAAATTGTTTTCATCGATTTTTGAGCACCATAAGTTCTTTGGTACCACATATCATTCTTGTGAAGTGCATATTACGCAAGTGATGGAATTAAAACCCTAAATTGGATGAAACAAATATATGGGAGTTATATCTAAATCTCAACAGATTTTCACCAAATTTGAAGTACTTGCTTGTAAGATGAAATAAGTCGGATGCGTCAAAAATTCCGGTGATTTGGACTAATATTGGTCATTTGGTGCATTTTAACCCAAAATCGGTTAAAGATATTTATGGGAGCTATATCTGAATTTTGACCGATTCTCACCAATTTCGATAGGTTTCATCTTTGTGCTAAGCAAAAAATTCCATCTCAATTGGATAATAAATGCGACCTGCAGTTTGCTCAGAAAAATACATGGTCAGACGGCTTGACATGCACAAATCGACCCAGAAAGTGGTTCTATGAAGATCCTCAAAAGTAAGTTTGGGTTTATCTCGCTTCATTCTCCATGTTACGAACAAATACACATAGCCATAGCGCCCGTACCACTATGTGATGTTGGATATAAAAAGGTTAAGTCAAGCTATTCTAATATATATCGTCAGGAATGAAGTGAAATATGAATCACTTACATAATATATTTCGAAATTTCCAATGCAGATTAGGTTTTATTGTTTTTCTTAAATTTCATCTCTCTATGGTTACATTAAAAATATTCCTTTTAAATTATTTCACTTGAAGTGGATTCAATGAATTCGCATGCATTCACCTCCCATCCCGAATAAACGCATGTATATCTTCAACTTTGTCACATATTTACCGTTTTTCGAGAGTACATTCGCATCAGAAATCATATAAAAATAGCAGGCAGCTTATGTAAAGCCGACTACACATAATGAGTGTTATTAATTTTTTAAATCATCATTTCAGTAGAATTCAAATTAATTTTGTATGCGGTAATCAATTTGTTCGTAGAGCTCTGCCAACGGACAATGAGTGCGTGTGAAATACATCAAAGGTGAACATTTTTTAAACACAATATTGAAGTTAAACTATGGGTAGATAGGTAGGTAGATACACACCCGTACTACAAATAAACAATAATATGATTGTTTACCAACAAATTGGAAAATAAATGGCAACATAACTGGAAATGATTCATATGATGGCAGGATAAATTAATCATTGGCTGTTGAGGATGGAAGAGCTTAAAGTCGGTAGGAGTCTAAAATGGGTTATTGGTTTGATGAAATATATATATTCTGATGTTAAATTCTTCCATTCGATGCATTTTTTACGTCTTTTTTGGATTGATGATTCAAATATTTTATTTAAAAAATAAGCAAAGGCTATTGTCATGCGGGGCCAATCATATGATACCCTACAACACTACAATACAATACAATCCAAATCGATTTTGGAAGATTTCGCTTTTGAAATTATGCCGCGGATGGTTTGGGTTTTTTTTGGATCATTTGAACCCCTAAATATTTTGCGATCTTCTCTAAAAGCAAGAAGCCCCTCTTTATCTCCAAATTTAGACTATATATACGATTTGCTTGTCTATGATATTTGGCTATATTCGTCAACGAGATCAGCATAAACAAGTAAAAAAGCTGTAAGTTCAGCCGGGCCGAACTTTGAATATCCTCCACCATTTGGAACGAATTTGGAAATTCTCAAAAACAATAAAATCCGTTAAAACTTCTTAAAAAAAAAATCTTAAAAATACCGAATGTAGCTATTATATTAGGGTTTATACGACTACATGAACCTGCGTAGGTGACATTTGTCATAAGCCATTACAATATTCAAAATACCGAATATCGGGAGGTACCGTTATTTGGGGGCTATACGAAGACGTGGACCTGCACAGACAATTTTCTGTCTTAGGCCATTACGAACTTCAAATAAAAAATTTAAAACTTTTCCGGTAAAAAATGTCGCTAAAATAATCAAAATACCGAATATTGGGAGGTACCGTTATATGGGGGCTATACCAAAACGTGGGCCTACTTGGCTCATTTTCAATACCAAAAGTGCAGAGATAACATACATTTGAGCAATATTTTATTATTCTACCTCAATTTGTTCGGAAGCTAGAGTGATTTCACCACACAGACAGACGGATGGATATCGCTAAATCGACATAGAATTTTATGCTAATCAAGAATATATATACTTTGTGGGGTCTAAAATGTGTATTTCGAGGTGTTACAAATAGAATGACAAACATAATATACCCTCCATACTATGGCGGAGGGTATATAAGACAGAAGTTCCCCTTTGTGTATTTCGGATATCGCTATAAGTAATCCTGATATTTTTTTTCCACACAAAAGTAGTTGTCCATTCTACCCGCTGTCCTAAACTCTATCTTCATGCGAGATTTCGTATCCTTTGGTTTCAATTTGTGTCCTTTATAACGGCTGCAAAATCAGGACCATTTTTTGTTGTTGGTCCATTTAAACCCCTAAATATGTTGCGGACATCATTGAAAATAATAGGCCTAGCCATTCTGAGCCTAGCCCTACCCTTGTAAAAACTTTCGTGAAGTTCGGACGACAATTGCAATCTGTATACAATAACCCCAACCTGTGTTGTAGGTAAAAAAATAATGCACTTCATGCACTTCAATATTATAAGTCAAATTAAAAAATTAGCATGCGATAAAAAATATGAGAAAATAAAAAAATGTCACAAAATACTACAAAATCTACATTAACATCGTTATTGACATATTTTTATGTGATTTTTTTTTTTTAGATTTTATGCCAAGAAGGTATTCTGAATTGACAAAATTTTTCAAAATCGGTCCAATCATTCTTGAGATATAAGCATTCCAGCTAACATCCCCTTAATTTGTATATAAACATTGTATATATTTCGCTTTATATATCCGATATATTTACTATCATCTTGGCATCTACGTAACGACCAGAATTGACTTGTTTGTCTATTTGAGATTTCGCCGGGTTAAAAAATATTCGCGGTTTAATGAAAAAATTGATGTTTATTTAACACAAATGTTATGGTATATTTCAGCCACTAAATATTACCCGATGACCATCCAAATTGGAAGGCTTCTGCCCAGCTCAAAGCTATAGCCTCATGCTAACATACGCTTCGATTGATCTATAATTGCGACTTGTAGGGCAATAGGCTTCTATTATGATCCTAGCCCCACCTCCATTTTTAATTTCGTGAAGATCGCGCAATAATTGCTACCTGTAGAGTGATTACAATTTAACATGAACAGACGGACGGACATACATAGCTAGATCGACTCACCTCGGCGAGATAGGAAGACCCAAATATACTTTCCTATGTGGGAAACCAATATTTAGAGGTGTTACATAATTTTTGGCCCAATCAAACTTATAATCCCCCCAACACATTGTGTTGTAGGCTATAAAAACTGTTTGATTTTCGAGAAAATTCAAATTCTGAATGAAATCTAAAAGCGTCCAATCAGATTTAGTTTTCAAAATCGTCTTCTGATATCAAAATCTCCCGACAAAGTTGTTGTGGACAAAATGTATGGAGACAGCAACAAAAACGTTGCAGAAACATGACTACGTGGCGAAATATTGAGACCTTGCTGAAAAGGAAGGCTCCCAACTAACTTCGAATTGTAAAGTAAATCAACTACAATATGCAACATGAGATCCAATTATAAACGTCGCCAGAGTATAATTAGCATTACAACAGAGTGACACACAGCACAGCACAACAAAAGACAAGACAACTCCAACCATCCACCCTTTTTGCCACAAAACAACAGGGGAACAACATTTTACTTTGGTTTCTTGTCTTATAAAATGGTTTGGACGTGAATGTTGTGAGACTTACAACTTACCAAGATAAAAGGATATGTTGCCATGTCGTCGAGGAAATGGAGGAACCTGGTTCAGGGTTCTAGTATGGTGTGCGATGTTGAATTTTGTGTTGTTTGTTTTTACCCAGCAAACTACAAGGTCTGGAATGCTACCAAGAGAAACATTAATGAGCAGGAGTCGAATTATCGCACTATGTCGGATTCCTTGGATATATATTTCGCAGTTGCGAATGTCGTCTCGAAATCGCCATCATCGGAAAAAGAGGTTCTTTGCTATTTCTCTATTCTGTCGGCGGCCCGTCAAAAAACCCTCGACTTGACTCAAATTGCATCTGGAAAAAGAAAAATTTTTGGCTCTTTTGATCGGATACCATTTTAGTGAGTTATAAGGCAGAAAGCAGCCAAAGAAAATGTAGTGGTATTCGACAACTTCGTTCGAGAACCTGCAACAGGCCTTGTTCACTGAAAATTTAAGTTACAGTCAACATAAATGTAAGACGCTGCCAAAATGGACCTCTTCGAAATAGCAGACTTAGACTCTAGGTCTTTTTCGACTAAATCCGTTTCAGAATATTGTCCCGTTCATCCGTCTGCCTTTTAGTCTGCGCGAACAATAACTCTCGAAAATTGTATTTGCTTTATAAAAATCTAATATTTGAATCAGCCTAGAAAATGGACAGTAAATCGATTTTGCCTTTAGTATAACTCTCATAACTTCGGAAATACTCACGTGATTTTTCAAAATTCGTATATCTCAGTAGTTCTATAAAAACATAGATATAATGTTAAACAAGTAAAAAAGCAATAAGTTCGGCCGGGCCGAACTTTGAATACCCTCCACCATTTGGAACGAATTAGAAAATTTTCAAAAAATTAAATCCATTAAAAATTCTGTTAAAATCTTTGAAAAATCTAATATCGGAAGGTGCTTAATGGGGGGATATACGATATTGTGGACCTATATAGACAATTACCTTTCATGGGTTAAAGTGCTCACAAAGAACTCCTTGTGTGGATTTTCAGACAATACCATAAGAAAATATGGCTAAAGGCATCAAAACACTGAATATCGGGGGTACCGTTATATGGTGGCCATACGATATCGAGGACCTATATAGATAATTCTCTTTTGAGGGATATAGCGCCTACAAGGAACTCCTTGTGTGGATTAACAGACAATTTCCTTGAAAAATGTGGCTAAAATCATAAAAATACCGAATATCGGAGGGTATAGTTATATGGGGGCTATACGATATCGTAGACCTATATAGATAGCCCATCTTCGAACTTGACCTGCCTGCAGACAAAAGAGGAATCTGTGCAAAATTTTTGCTTCCAAACGGACAGACGGACAGACATGGCTAAATCGTCTTAGAATTTTACGCTGATCAAAAATATATATACTTTGTTTGGTCTAAAATGATTATTTCGATGAGTTACAAACGGAATGACGAACTTAATATACCCTCCATACTATGTAGGGTGGAAGGTATACAAATTTCATATTCAGTAAAGGTAATACCAGATATGCTTCGTAATATTTAGATTAAGCTAGGTACGACAATGGACAAAAAATATGCATATATCTCACTGAGACATCTACTGATGAAAATATTGAGATGTACCAAGCCTGAATGGAATCGTACGTTAATTTCGCGTTTTCTGAGCTTCATGGTTACACTAACCCTTTGTGGGGGAGGTACCAAAATGAGTGGGCAGATATATCCCATCTTCACACCAGACCTTGGGTTAATAAAAAAAATATTTTGATGTGTGTAATTTGAAGTGAACCGGATAATTATTTCGGATTTTATGATCGTATTCGTTATTCAAAACTTTGACCCTTTGTGGGGCAGGTACCAGAAGAAATGATCCGATCTCAAACATCTTTATAACAGATCTTGTGTTTATGGAAATATTAAGAACTACCAAGTCTGAACGGGATTTCGTGTTTTATAAGTTTTATGAATATTCAAAATTTTAACCCTTGTGGAGGAGGTACCAGAAGGAGTTAACCGATATATTCGACCTTCACACCAGACCTTAAGTTAATACAAATATTGTGATGTGTGTAATTTGAAGGCAATCAGACACTTACATCACATTTTATAAGAGTTTAATTATTTAAAATTTTGACCATTTGTGGGGGCGGTATTTGATGGAGTTTACCGATATTGTCCATTTTCGCACCTGACGTAGCACTGATGCAAATTTTAGGATTTGCAAAGTTGGAGAAAAATTGGATGATTCTTTCTTTTTCGGTGCAGTAAATTATTTTCTTTGAAAATGTTGACTTTTTTGAGGGAGGTGTTCACCCAATACCAAATTGTACCAAATATAGTACTATTGTATGGGAGCTATAGCTATATCTGAACCGATTTCGATCAAATTTGGCATACTTATTTTCAGGCCTAATTTGGTTGTATGTGCAAAATTCCATACTATTCGGGCTGATATTACACGTTTGGTGCATGCAAATCGGACGCAGATATATATGGGAGCTATATCTACATTTTTGCGATTATCTCCAATTTCAATAGGGTTCGTTCTTGGGCCAAACAAATGTTGTTTGGAAAATTTTATTTCAATCGGATAATAAATGCGACCTGCATTTTGTTTACAAGAATACATGGACAGACGGACGGACTGACATGCATAAATCAACTCAGAAAGTGATTCTATGGAGATCCTTAAAGGTAACTATGGGTCCACCTCGCTCCTTCCATGTTACAAACAAATGCACAATGACATAATACCCTTACCACTATATGGTGTAGGGTATAATCACCAACGGGACCGTAATACAAAATTTCAAAATTCCACCCTAAATCACTCTGATTAAAATTTAGTACCATTTACAGTCCGCACATTCAGAACACATTTTCAAAACCAGCTCCATATATCAAACATACTTTCTAACCATTTACCATATAAAACTTCACATAACACAAAATGGCACAATGTAGAAGTTTAGTACCATTTTAAAACTTCTCGTAAACTTCTCCTTCGTATAGACTCCA
Organism: Musca domestica; assembly: GCF_030504385.1. NCBI lineage: Eukaryota > Metazoa > Arthropoda > Insecta > Diptera > Muscidae > Musca > Musca domestica. Next base: position 3,054,150 of record NW_026712364.1, on the reverse strand, counting down.
CATAACGGTTCCTTTGAATATTCGGTATTTTGATGATTTTAGCGATATTTTCCAACAGAATTATCTTAAACTTGGTTTTTGGAGTTCGTTCTGGGCACCACCTGCAAATAAGTTGTTGTAAGGGTCCACGTGTTCGTATAGTCCCATCTATAATACCTTATATTGAAAATTTTTTCTTTACTGGGTATCGCCTCGTTAGTCCAGAGTGTGCGGTTGTAGATATTGGTATGATTGGTGGCTTTTGTGTAATAGACAAGTTATGCATTCTTGCTTTCGCTGGTTGTATGCAACAAAGACCAAAGATGCTTTCAAAAACATGCGGTTGATGTCACTGCTTCGTTAATACCCAAAGGATTTAGAAGATTTCCAGTTAAAATGCCGGAAATTGCGTCCATCGTTCTAGGTTGAAGAAATAATACAAGTTTATAATTGTATAGCCAAAACGTGTCGTATTTATCTGAGGCCGGGTATGGTGAGAATGATGACAAACGCTACAGGTATACCAGAAAATTATGCATATTTTATTTATGATAAATGGGAAAGGGTTGGAGCTGAAGGGTGATGATCGTCAGATACCCTGCCTCACTATATACAGGCAGGAGGTAAAGAAACCTTTCAAAATATAAGTATCCATACTCGAGCTAGTTTCATATTTGGCAGTAAAATTTGGTTGGTTGGAGATTGCAATAAAGGTCTTCAAAATGCCATAAGGTGAGCGATATCGTCCTATGGGGTTGTACCAAAATATCTCCAAATTCACTTAGACTTTTAAGCTGATCAAGATTTTATATACATTCCATTGTAATTTAATGTATTTTCCATATTATGGTGGAGGGAATAAAAATGATTTTGCCATAGGCACATAACTCATTCAGCTACTGAGAATAATATGTCCAATTAAAACTGATCTACATCGCGCTTTACTATTTTCTTGATATTAAATATATATTTTTAAACCTCTTTATCCAACTATGTATTTATTATGGATATTTCTTGTATTCTGTGAAATGAAACAAAAAATGCAAAAAAATCTATTTAATTTGAATTATTTGGTATTTACATGTCCTCCTACTTATGATACCCTCGGTGACAGATATATTCAACCGAATTCGTATCGGTAATTAAAAACATTTTCACACCTCCACCATTCTATTTAGGGTATATTAATATTATCATTTCGTTTTTAACTCCTCGAAATACTCATGTTAGACCCTACAAAATATATATATTCAGATCAGCGTAAAATTCTAAATCGATTTAGTAAACGTCTGTCTGTCCGCTAGAGGGCTAAAATTTTGCACACATGTGTATTTTGGCAGTAGGCAGGTTAAGTTCGTAAACGAGCCATGTCGGTCCACATGTTTTTCGTATTGGCTGCATATAATGGAAGTTCGGAACGGCTGCTACATATAGGGGCTAAGCGGTATTTTTAGACAATTTTTTTTGAATATTTTCAAGTTTCTAATGGTGGAGGGTATGGCCGAACTTAGCTGCTTTTTTTGACGCCATCTTTCTAAAGTGATGTTTTCTTGGAGAGAGTCTTATAATTTCATATAAAGCAATTTGTTTTAATATTTATGAATTCTTAGTGTTAAGGACTCTAAAGATTTAATTCCAATTCATATTTGCCCTCTACATGAAGACCAAAGTAAATTACTACGCAAAACATTTCATTTCATTTCAAAAAATTAGTCCTCTCTACTTCGTCAACGAAAATCCAACATAAAATTGTACATTCGTTCCAACAGTTTGTGTCTGGCATTTTTGCCATTCAAAATTTTTCAGTTTGACAAAAAATGTTAATAAAAATTTCATACATCGTACTTAATTTTGAAACAATCAAGGAACAACTATTTCGAAAAGAAGAACAAGATTGTACAACAATTTTTTCAATTTTTTTTCATTTTTTTTTTCAATTTCTTTCAATTTTCTGTCCAAAACTATTTAGCGTATCTATATAAATTCTGGAAACTAAGAGTGACTTCAGTATTAAATTTTCGAATTCACTTCACACAACACCAAATTCCAAAGCAGAATATCCAAACAATCCACATCACACAAAATTAGGATCACTTAGTACTTTTCGTACAATTATAGTACACATTTCCAAACCACCTCCATATCTCAATTCCAGATACCAAAAGAGCCCTCAATATAAAATCTATCCCGTGACCCAATACCAAATGTTGTGCCATTTAGTACTTTTCGTACAAATATTGGACGCATTTCCAAACTACCGCTAAATCTCAATTTTAGATACCCTCAGATACCACAATATAAAATTTCCTCCTCCATATGTTGCCGCAGACGCCACAAGTGACGTTCACTTCAAACTTCAGGATTGCAGTTATATTTCTTCACTCAATACCAAACTTGGTACTATTTAGCATTTTTTTCGAACAATTATAGTACATATTTCCAAACCAGCCTCCATTCCTCATTTCCAGATTCCAATAGAGATCTCAATATCGAATTTGAGAATTCCAGCCCAATCCTTTCACTTAATTCCAAACTTAGTACAATTTAGTACTTTTCGCACAATTATAGTACACATTTCCACAATCTACTCTATATCTCAATTTCAGATACCATCAGAGACATAAATATCAAATTTCGGAATTTAAGCTCTATCCATTCACCCAACGGCAAATTTAGTACTAATTTTGTAAAATTTTAGTACACTTTTGAAAAACTGACACCGGATGCCAACAATGACCTCAATATTAAATTTCGTGATTCCAGCCTCAATACCAAATTTATTTAGTATTCAATACCAAAAAAAATTTTTTTTTTGTATTCTTGAACTATTCAAAAAAAGTTTTAACTATGATTTCCAAAACCACGTCCACATCGAAACCCGAATTTTATCTCTATCCTTCACCCAATACCATATATAGTACCATTCAGTGCTTTTCGTACAATTATAGTACATATTTCCGAAATAAACTCCATACGTCTACACATGAACATTTATCCTTATACCAAAATTCTAATTTCAAGTACTATATGATCATCCAATATCAATTTGTACCAAATATTGTACTATTTAGCACTTTTCTTGCACTTGTATTACCAATTCCCAAAACCACTCCTATTTCACAAACCTACCACCAACAGCTCATCCACTCACCTTTAAATTAACTTTTCTAAATTTAGTACAATTCAAACTATCTTTCCAAACGTCATGTATAATACCAAATTTCAAGTTTTTAGCTCTATTCTTTTACATCATACCAAATGGTATCATTTTGGAAGGTTAGTACCATTTTAAATTTTTCATAACTTTAAAGTTGGAATTTCTGAAAACCCGTTTGTACATCTATGCTGTGCTACATCAGTGACTCTGATTTAAAATTTCAGAATTCTAGACTCACTCCGTTTGTCCAATAGAAAATATTAAATTTTTAGTACATTGTAGTACTTTTCGTCCCCTTTATGTAAGAAGTTCCAAAAACTCGTCTATGCACCAAGACTGACCTTCGTGATTCAAGATTTTAGCTTCAGACGTTTTGACTTCAAGTGCATCAAATTTGATGAAAAACGGTTAAGTTATAGCTATAGCTTCCATATATATATTTCATCGGATTTGGTGTTTAATTCCCCCCACATTCGTAATATGCATTCGACAACAATTACATTTGATACTAGATATCTTTTAGAGCTCGGAAATACCTCTGCTAAATTTTATCAAGATCGGTTCAGATTTGGATATAGCTCCCATATATATCTTCAACCGATTTCGGGTTAATTGTGCATCAAATGGCCTATGTCAGTCGGAATGACCTGGATTCTGGCACATCCGACCGAATTCAGTCTGGAAGTAAATACAGGAAATGTAGGTGAAATCGGTTCAGATATATTTGTTCCCTCTGAAACCAAACTATAACTGCTCTAAAGCCAAATGTTGATAGGTGGCGTAACCTTCTTCAAATAAATTATTTTGTTACGGGAGTTCTACTAAATATGCCCGACTTTTGACTTTTCCTTACTGGTTCATATATATAGATGTCAATTAGAAGGTCCGCCCACAGTTTCTTTTTATACCCTACTACACTACGTGTTGGGGGTATTATAAGTTTGATTGGGCCAAAAATTATGTAACACCACGAAATATTGATTTCCCACATAGGAATGTATATATGGATCTTCCTATCTCGCCGAGCTGAGTCGATCTAGCTATGTAACCAATCGACGCGAAAATTAACATGGAGTTAGAGTTTAGGAGTGGGCAGAAACCTACCAATTTGGGCGGTCATCGGACAATAATTAGCGGGTAAAATAGACCAAAACTTTTATGTATTAAAATAGGAAAATTTCCACCAAAACGCGAATATTTTCAATCCCAGCCAACTCAAAAATACATTAAAATATCACTTCTGACCATTACAGTGATGATCATAGCCAAGAAATCGGATATATAGAAGAATAGGTACAATATATATGTAAAAGAATTTATCTTATTTATTCTGCTTATAAATCAAGAACCGCTGGGCCGATTTTCACAATTCCCATCAATTCGGAATGGTCTCTTGCCACAAAACGATAAAATCTAAGAAAATCGCGGAAAAATATACCAATAAAAAAGTGAATATATTTTGTCGTATTTTTTATCGCATGCGATTTTTATACCCTACAACACTATGTGTTGGGGGTATTATAAGTTTGATTGGGCCAAAAATTTGTAACACCACGAAATATTGGTTTCCCACATAGGAAAGTATATATGGATCTTCCTATCTCGCCGAGCTGAGTCGATCTAGCTACGTATGTCCGTCCGTCCGTCTGTCCATGTTAATTTGTAATCACTCTACAGGTCGCAATTATGGTTCGATCTTCACGAAATTTAGAATGGAGGTGGGGCTATGGTCAGAATAGAACCCTATTTCTTTTGGAGATAATCGCATAATATTTAGGGGTTGAAATGGACCAAAAACTGAAAATTCCTGATTTTGCAGTTGCTCTACAGGTCGCAAATTAGACCAATCGACGCGGAAGGGCTGGGCAGATGCCCTAAGTTTTAGGGGTGGGCAGAAGCCCTAAGTTTTAGCGCCAATTTTGATGGTCATCTGGTAATATTTAGTGGGTGAAATGGGCCACAACATTTGTGTTAAATAAAAGTCAAAAAATCACAAATAGACGAACAGGTCAATTCTGACCGTTACGTAGATGCCGATAGTAAATATATCGGTTATATATAGCGAAATATATACAATGTGTATATAAAAAGGAAGGGGATGTAAGTTAGAATGCTTATATCTCTCAAATTTTGTCAATTTAGAATGCCCACTTGACATAAAGGAATAAAATGTAGAAAATCACATAAAAAGGTATCAATAATTATGCTAGTATAGATTTTGTAGTATTCTGTGACATTTTTTTATTTTTTCATATTTTTTATCGCATGCGATTTTTTCAATTTGACTTATATTATTAAAATATAAATATTACAAAATATGATATTTTTCATCTTACAACACAGGTTGGGGTTACTATATACAGATTGCAATTATCGTTCGATCCTCACGAAAATTTACACAAGGTTAGGGTTAGGCTCAGAAGGGTGTGAAAAAATACTAGCATTACTTACTGACGATATCCGAAATTCACAAAAGGCGAACTTCTGGCTTTTTTATGCTGATTTCGTTGACGAATATGACAGCATATCGTATACAAGCAAATCATATAGATGAGTTTAAATTGGAGATAAAGAGGGGCCTATTGCATTTTTTTGCATTTCAGATGATCGCAAAATATTTAGGTTTTCAAAAGAACCAAAACCAGAAAAAAATTTCCAAAATAAATTGGGACGTAAGGGGACTTCTAGCATATTGTAGTGTTGTAGGGTATCACATGGCCGGCCCCGCACGTCTACAGCCTTTGCTTACTTGTTTTTAATTCTATTTTATTAATTTTATGATATTGCCTCTGACTCTGTATGTTTATGTGTGAATATTTTTCCGCATGTTGCATTTGGTAATTCGCACAATCCACAATGGGATTAACTACCGCATATTGCCGCGTATTTGACGGGGTTGATCACAACGCTGACATTGTTGATAATAATATGTGAATTGATGTGGTAATGAAAGAATTAACAATGGTCGCCTGACAACCGAACGACTGCCTGGCATATTGTCCACAGAAGAATTGACGGTTATTTTGGCCAGCCAATTCCACCAACTGACTGGTTGGCCAGCCTGCCGGCCGGCACACAATAGACAGTAGACCTCATACAGTATTGACAAATTGGCTAGGCAAGCGGTTAAATTATATTCAAACACAATCAAATAGGCCTTTAAAACCAGATCAAATTGCATGGAATTGGAAACATTTCAGTCAAATAAGCCAAAGGATAATCGCATATCACTTTACAATATATACATATATTTTGTTTTTCACCAAATGCCTCAATTGGTCCACACAGGTGGAATATGGCTGAATATTAATTGTATGGTTTGCGAGAAAAAAATTATATATTCCTGGGCGACACCTTTCAGGACTATGGGTTAGAATATTATGTGAAAAACTAATAGACTACCATACCGGTTTGAGAACCTTGATTTCAGTGGAAAGTCATACTAAACAAATTTACCAACCGATAACTAACTGTGCATTCATATGCCTACATACATACAGTGACATGCATCAATACCCTGAAACAAACAACTAGGAAAATGAAAGGGGAAACATATGAGCGGTGATATATTTTAATATATTTTTCGTACCCCGTCAAAACTAATACTAACGGTATTTTGATGATTTTAACCACATTTTTTCAATGGAATTGTCTGAAATTCTACCCAAGGAGTTTCTCGTGAATATTTTACCCCTGGAAAAGAATTGTCGACGTAGGTCCACGATATCGTATATCCCCCATATAACTGTACCTCCTGACATTCGGCATTTTGATGATTTTATTCGTATTTTTCAATGGTATTGTCTGACACAAGAATATCTCTATGATTACTTTATCTCCTAAATGAGAATTGTCTATATAGGTCCACGATATCGTTTAGCCCCCATACAATGGTACCCCCCGATATTCGGTATTTTGATGATTTTTGCCACATTTTTCAGATGCCATGTCTGAAATTCTACACAAGGAATTCCCTCCGAATACTTTACCCCCCTGAAAATAATTGTCCATATAGGTCTACGTTTTAGTATTTTAACCATGTAACGCTACCCCGGGATATTTGGTATTTCCAGGATTTTTGTGACATTATTCTTCGGGATTGCATCAAATTCCGTATTTGAAGTTCGTAATGGGTACTAAAACCTTTGACGGAAAATTGTCTGTCTATGTCTTAGTATAGCCCCCATACAACGTACCTCTCTTTATTCGGTATTTTGATTATATTAGCGACATTATTCACCGGAATTGCGTTAAATTCCGTATTTGAGGTTCGGGGGAGGTATGGGAAGGTAACGTGTTATATTCCATATTTACACCACATCTTGTGTTGATAAAAATATTGAGATGTGCGATTTTCGAAGACAACCTGACTTTTACTTCAAATTATATAAGAGTTCTAATTATTCGAAATTGTTACCCTTTGTGGGGGTTATACTTGATGGAGTATACAGATATAGTCCTTATTCCAAATAGATGTTGTGTTGATATAACTTTTGGGATGTGCCGAGTTTGAATGGAATCGGATATTCATTTCGCGATTTCGGAGCTATATGGTTATTTAAGATTTTGTGAGGGACGTACTTGAAGGAGTTCTCCTATAAATCACGTCTTTACACCAAAGCTTGTTTTGGTAGAAATATTGAGATATGCGAAATTTGAAGATGCGACTCTTATTTCGCATTTTATATGAGTTTTAATTATTATTGACCCTTTGGGTTGGAGGCATTTGATGTGGTGGTCCCATTTTGGCATCTAACATAGCACTGAGGTTTTGCAACATTTGACAATATTCCTTGTTCTATGAAATAAATTATTTTCTATGAAAATGTTGACCTCTTTGTTGGGGAAGTACCAGAAGTAGTAGACCGATATTTCCCACCTTCGAACTCGATCCAAGTTTGACAATATTATTACGATGTACCATCTTTCGACTAAATCGGATAATCCTTACGAGAGTTATCGTATGTTTCAGAGTGTGCAGGGACCACTATTTTCAGCGGTTGCACACTTTTTGAACCACTCCAACTTATAATACTCACACAATATACTATTTCATGGTATAACTAGTAAACAAGCTGTAAGTTCAGCAACTTCGAATACCCTCCACCATTTGCATCGAGTTTGGCAAATTTTCAAAAAATAAAATCCGTTAAAAATTCGTTTAAAATCTTAAAAATACCGAATGTAGCCGTTATATTAAGGTCTATACGGGGACGTGGACCTTCATAAAATAATTTTTGTCATAGGCTCTAGTACCTATTACGAACTTCAAATATCAAATTTGAAATAATTCCGGTAAATAATTTCGCTAAAATCATTAAAATATCGAATATCGGAAGGTACAGTTATATGAGGGCCATACGAAAACGTAGACCTGCACAGACCTTTTTATGTCTTAGGCTGTAGTATGTACTTCAAATACCAAATTTAAAACAATTCCGGTAAAAAACGTAGCTAGAACATCAAAATACAGAATATAAGCACCGTTATATGGGGGCTATTGGAAGACGTGAACCTGCACAGACATTTTTATGTCTTAGGCTGTAATATACGTTACGAATTTCAAATACCAATATATGAAACAATTCCAGGGAAAAACGGCAAGAAAATTACCTAAATACCAAATCTCGGGAGGTGCCGTTATATGAGGGCTATACGAAGACGTAGACCTGCACAGACAATGTCCTGTCCTAGGCTAAAGTATCCATTACGAACTTCAAATATCAAATTTGAAACCCTTTATGTGAATAATGTCGCATGGCCCATTTTCAATACCAAAAGTACATTTGAGTAAATTGTTATCAACCTACTTCATTTCGTTCGGAAGCTAGAGTGATTTCCATAGATGAATAGACGTACGGACATCGATAAATTGACATAGAATTTTATGCTGATCCAGAATATTTATACTTTGTGGGGTCTAAAATGTATATTACGAGGTGTTACAAACGGAATGACAAACTTTATATGCCCCCCATACTAGGCTGGAGGATATAAAAATATCATCAATTTGCGAAGTAAAAAAACTGTAATTCAATTCCGCAACACCCTTTTGCCATTCAATTGGATTAAATTGCAAAACATTTTTTAATTTATATCCATTTGACATTAAAACTCAAACAGGACAAAACATAATGAAATTGTAAACGTATTCTGACATTGGTTGGTGTTGGTCTGTGGGTCGGTCGGTCGGTTGGTTTGCTGGATTGGTCAGACTGTTGGTTGGCCGTCCGGTTGGTTATTTGATGCAATTCTCTGGACAATTGTGTTTGAATAAAATGTGAATTCATTACATTCATTCATTCGTTCGTTCGTTCGTTCACATCATTCATTCACACCCTGGTTTATCAGTTGCCACCCAATCTCATGATTTTTATTTAGTAACCAATTCAACCATTTGTCTATTCATTTATTGTTTGGCTGCGAGTGTGTGTGTGGGTGTCCTATGAAATGTTTCAAATGAAAGTAATATTTTTTAATTTGTTGCTTTAACAACAATTAAATTAAACATTTCAACGTGTGGTTAAGCTGTTGTTTTCAAATAATCAACAGGGAATACAAAGGTAGAAATATATGTGGCCCTAATGGTTTGATGTTCTGAATGTATTTGAACGAATGAATATTAATACATAGCCAGAAATTGAAAATCCCAATGCGGAAGAGAATATTTATTAGCTTTCAGTGGAAGTTGAGTTATTTGGCTCTTCGGGGCAGAATATATCAAAATATCCATTCCATTATCTAAGGCCTCCCAAAAACGCTGAAAGGAAATTATATTTATTACAGTCTTTATAAATTATGATTTTTATACCCTACACCACATAGTGGTAAGGGTATTATGTCTTTGGGCATTTGTTTGTAACATGAAGAAGGAAGCGAGATAGACCCATAGTAACTTTTCAGGATCTTCCCTAGAATAACTGTCTGAGTCGATTCATGCATGACAGTTCGTCCGTTAGTCTCTATATGTATTTTTGTGATTAAGATGAAATTTTTTAAACAATATTTGTCTGGCCCATGTACGTACCCTATCGAAATTGCAGATTATCGGATCTGATTTAGATATAGCTCCCACATATCTTCAACCGATTTCGGGTTAATTGGGCACCAAATGGCTGATATAAGTCGTTATGACCTATATTTTGGTAAATCCCGCCGAATTCAGTCAAGAAGCAAGTAATCAAATTTGGACAAAATCTGTTCAGATACATCTAAAGCTCCCATATATATGTTTCATCCGATTTGGGGTTTTAAGTCCCTCACATGCGTAATATTATGCACTCAAGAAGAATTTGGCAGCGGAAATACCTCTATCAAATGTTATTGAGATTAGGATACTGCTCCCATATACAGGGTGAGGTAAAAAAACTGCAACAAAGTCCAGCGCCATAATTTTTACATTATTTTAAAATTTTATTAAATGAAAAAAATATCGGAAATAGCATCAAATTTTAGAACAAGTTTGCATTCGTTCGAATTGGTCACCTTTGGCAGAAATTATGGCCTTCAAATGGTCAATGAAACCGCCACACGCTGCCCGAATGTTGCTCTGCGGTATGTATTTTGGCCCATTCCCGGCGAAGCGCTTGCTTGAGTTGATCGACACTTTGGTAGTTTATATTGCCAACCTTGCTTTCCAAAATACTCCAGACACAATAGTCCAACGGATTTGTATCCGAAGATTTTTGTGGCCATTATGCGCTGGAAATGAAGCGAAGAACCTCATTTTGTAACCATTCTTCGGTGGCGCGTGCTGAGTGCGATGGTGTTGAATACAATGAATACAGGCTTAAATACACCCTCCAGAATATTTTCAGGATAATATTCGGCATTTATTCTGATGCCACGGTCGATTAATACTAGTGGGTGCGACCATCGGCTGTTATGGCTGCCCACACCATCACCATGGCCGGCGCTTGAGTTCTGGTAGGTAACCGAATGTGCACATTCTCAGCTGACCTCTCTGGCAAGTAAACACGATCATTTTGTTTGTTCACAAACTGCTGGACAACGAATGTTTCATCATCGGAGAAAACCAAATTCGGCAGTTCACCACTTTCGGCCAAGCGAAGCAACTCTTTAGCTCTTTTGAGTCGATTTTCTTTCTGTTGCGGTGTAAATTCTTGCTTTTTTTGGAATTTCAATGGCTTTACCCCGAGCTCATTTTTTAATATTTTCCGAATGGAATATTGCGATATGTTCAGCTCACGAGTCACTGGAATAATTTTAACAGCTGCCGGACGAGTGGCTTAGAAATGACAGCAGTCTGAAAATGGTTGCAGTATTTTCATCCCACCCTGTATATCTTTAGTATACTTCGGTTCAGATATAGCTATAACTCCCATATATATGTTTCATCTGATTTTTATCCGTTTTGGCGTTTAAGTCCCTCATATTCGCAATATGCATTCGACAACAATGATATTTGGTACCAGATACCTTATAGAGCTCGGAAAAGCCTTTGTCAAATTTTATCGAGAACGGCTAAGATTTGGATATAACTCCCATATATAGCCATATTCCGAACTCAGGTTTAATGTGCAAATAATGCCTAATATCATCCCAAATGGAGTGAATATCGGGAAGTACGTTTCCACTTTGTGCAACTCGGCTCCGTTATATATTTTTTATTAAAATCCTACTCGAAATGATACCATACAATCTATGGCACTGTTATTTGGTATAAAAGATTAAAGTCCCTTACAAGTCCGGATTCGAATTGGATTAGTTCCCCCTGAAACCAAACTGTAACTGCTCTAAGGCCAAATGTTGATAGGTGGTATGATCTATCTAAAATAAATTCTTTTGTTACGGGAGCTCTACTAAATATGTATAGTGGTGTAGGGTATCATATAGTCTGCTCCGTCCGAGTTTTGACTTTTCCTTACTGATTTTTCAATAATGGATTTCCAGCTGTCAAATCCTAATTTTTCCACCGTGTACAACGAAGTTTTAATCCAATTTAAATTTTAAACGACATAATAGAATTTCATTAACAAAATGTCTACCTCAATTTCTGTATGTTCTTTGATTTCCTCACCAATTATTACCTATTATATTGTCATAAACCAAAGCTAATATTGATTTTCGCACTTTAATCTAAATATTTGTCATATTTCCATTCAACGGATAATTGTCATAAATTGTTATTGTCATTATCACCCGCAGGACAAAATACTAATTAAAATATTTGTATGCGGTTTCCGAAAATTAGTTATCAATTAATTTCTTAAAATAATGCTTGATTTCTGATGTGTAACGGTAATGACTTTGTATGTGAGCGTATGTGTGGCGCACGTTTGTGTATGTGTGAAATTTTTTGGTAAAACCATTAATATTTAGAACACATGTATGGCATATGATACTTGAGTACTTCAAGTCAAGTAATTGAATATTGTCGGATTGTCCTAAAAAGTTCAATTGCGGGTGTGGTTGTGGAGTGGATATAATATAAGATGGTTTAATTAGTTTCATATTTAATGTGTAAATCTTCAATAAAATATTATAAAACCAGTAAGGAAAAGTCAAAAGTCGGGCGGAGCCGACTATATGATACCCGACACCACCATGCATATTTAGTAGAGCTCCCGTAACAAAAGAATTTATTTCAAGTAGATCATACCACCTATCAACATTTGGCGTTATGTTTTGCTATAGAGTGCATGATATCGCTTGGAGAAGGATAATATTAAAAAATATATATATCGGAGCCGAGCTGCACAAATGGAATTCACTGCATTTGGGCTGATATTAGCCATAATTTTCACAAAAACCTGAAATCGGTTGAAGATATATTTGGGACCTATACACAAATCTGTAGCAATCTTGATAAAATTTGGCAGAGGTATTGCTGAGTTCTATAAGATGAAAACATATATATATGGGAGCTATATCTATATCTGAACCGATTTACACCAAATTTGAAGTACTGGTTTATAGGATGAATTCAGTCGTAATTGCCAATATTCAGTCCAAGTGGGCTGATATTAGCCATTTGGTGCACAATAAACCTGATATCGGATAAAGATAAAATTTGACAGAGGTATTTTCGAGCAGTATCTGATGTCCGGTATCAAATATCGTTCTTTTGGAATGCATATTACGCATGTGAGGGACTTGTACCCCTCAAATCGGATGAGACTTATATATGGGAGCTATAGTTATATCTGAGCCGATTTTCTCCAAATTTGATGTACTTGCTTCTAGACTGAATTCGGTGGGATGTACCAAAATACAGGTCATTTGGACCTACATTAGACATTTGCTGCACATAGCATGAAATCGGTTGAATATATATGGGAGCTATATCCTAATCTGATCCGATTATCACCCATTTCAATACGGTTCGTCCTTGGACCAAACAAATATTGTTTGCAAAATTTCATTTCAATCGGATAATAAATGCGATCTGCATTTTGTTCACAAGAATACATGAACGGACGGACAGACTGACATGTGACTCAGAAAGTGATTCTATGAAGATCCTCAAAAGTAACTATGGGTCTATCTCGCTTTCTTCTCAATGTTACAAACAAATGCACAAAGACATAATACCCTTACCACTATGAGGTGTAGGGTATAACAAATATACAAAATGCTATAGTCGGTGGGGCAGATAATATGATACCCCACACCACAACAATTTACCGTAAAGTTTCTGATCGTAAAGAATGATCGACTTCCTTATATATATGGACTACTTAAAAAATCAATGTTCGTTCTGCAATATTTGATTGTCATGTAAAAGGTTTATATTTTTTTTCTGATCGGAGTCGCTATAACAAAATATTTTTTGTTGAAATTGTCCTATTTAGTCGAATGGAATTTCCAAAAATGGTTACAAATTTAAATTCTCCGATGTCTGTCTATGTACGTCAGCATCAATGTACCTGCCCTTCACATATATTTGGTATTTAGCCGAGAAGTAATTTTTTTTTAATTATCCAGATTGAATGGCAATTTTTGATTTTTTTGCGTTGATTGGTCATAAATTTGCAATCGCTTGGAAAATCAGAAAAAAATTCGGTCCATTTTATGAGCTAAATATTTTGCGAACATCGCCAAAACGAAAAGTCTTCTATTTTGTTCCTACGGTAACGATCATAAACAAAGATTTCGTAAAAATCGAACCATAATTGCGACAAAATAAAACAGGACAGGTTGATTTAGACCTTTCAGACCTTTTAGCTCATAATGTTGAAGGGCAGTGGTAGCCAAATATCAAATATCGGCATTCCAGCTCCTTCGTTTCACCCAATACACAATTTTGTACTCTTTAGTACTTTACGACCAAATAAAGTACACATTTCCAACACCACCTCCGTGTCTTAAAAACAGACACCAACAGTGACATCCATATCAAATGCGTAAGATTTCACCTCCATTCCTTCATCCGATATCAAATATAGTACCATTCAGAACTTTTGACCAACACGATGAAATCAATTTTTAGTACCTTTTAGTTTGAATTTCCAGAAACTCAGCTTTTTCTTAACCCTGCACACCAACATTGACCTAAATGCAAAATTTCAAGATTTTAGCATCACCTGCTTTGCTCTGGCGTTGATGAATTAGTATTGTAACCTCCACCATAATATGAAGGATAAATTAAATTTGTCGCTCTGTTTGTAACACCTCAAAATATACTTTTTGACCCCACAAAGTATATATACTCTTCATCAGCATAAAATTCTATGTCGATAGAAATCACTCTAGCTTCTGAACAAAAAGCAGAAGGTTGACAAAATTTTACTCAAATGTATACTATGTCTGCAAGACTTTAGGTATTAAAAATGGGTCATTTAGGTCCACGTTTTGGCATAGCCCCAATATAATGGTACCACCCTAATTTCGGTATTTTGATAATTTTAGAGACATTATTCACCGGAAATGTTTCAAATTGGGTACTTAAAGTCTGTCATGGATATTACAGCCTAAGGCGGAAAATTTTCTGTGCAGGTTCACGTCTTCGTATAGCCACTACATACCGGTACCTCCTGATATTCGGTATTTTGATGATTTTAGCGACAATATTCACCGGAATTGTTTCAAATTTGGTATTTGAAGTTGGTAATGGATACTACAGCCTATGACAGAAAATTGTGTGTGCAGGTTCTCGTTTTGGTATAGCCTCCATATAATGGTGCCTCCCTATATTCGGTATTTGATGATTTTAGCTTCATTATTCACCAATGTTTTTTCCAAGTTTCGCATTTGAATATTAAAATGGCTTATGACAAAGGTAGCCTATGCAGGTCCACATCGTCGTACAGACCTAATATAACGGCTACATTCGGTATTTTTAAGATTTGAACAGAATTTTTAACGGATTTTATTTTTTTGAAAATTGCTAAATACCTTCCAAATGGTGGAGAATGTTCAAAGTTCGGTCCGGCCGAACTTACAGCTTTTTTTACTTGTTTTAGTTCGTTTTTTGTTCGAATGTCCAAAAAGAATCTATGGTCATTTATGTAGATTGGTCTATATCTTCCTATCTCGCCGATCTGAGTCGATCTAGCTATGTGTGTCCGTTCGTCCGTCCGGCTGATAATTTGCTACAGGTCGCAATTATGGCACGATCCTCACGACAGCTTGAATAGCGGTGCGTTATGGAATAGAACCCTGTTGCTTTTGGCTTGGTTTTGGACCAACATTAGAAACAATATCTTGATTTTGCACCTGCTCTGCAGATCGCAATTATAGACCAATCGACGGAATTTAGTGTGGGTCTTGAGTATAAGTTCGGGCAGATGCCTAGAATTTTGTTTGGTTACAACTTTTTTGCACAAAAATTTCCACCGAACCGTGAATATTTTTGATCTTGTCGTAATCACAAATACATCACTTTGACGATTGATTACGATAGCCAAGATATCGGATATATAGCAAAATATGTACTATATCTATGTAAAAGAAACGCTTATAGCTCAGGAACGGCTAGACTGATTTTTACAATTTCCACCAGTTCTGAATGACCTCTTAGCAGAAGAGGATAAAATCTAAAAAAAAATTGCGTAAAAGTATGCCAATGAAAAATTAATATTTTCTTTTTATGTTTATTTTTCACAATATTTTTACTATTTTGAGCTTTACATACATTTCGTAAATTTGTTTTATTATATACACGTAGCAATTAACGTCCGTTCCGTAAGGGGGCTTCCAACTTATTATAGTGTTGTAGGGTACCACATGGTCGTCGCCTACGACTTTAGTCTTTTCTGATATATTTTCGGTATTTTCGATTTTCCGTCCACCGAATCCGTAGCAATTTTTAAATAGAACAGAAATAAGGACTTACGGCTAAAACATCGATAAATATTCCCATAGCATACTATTTTAAGGATTTTGAATGTCCTGAATACATTTTAGAGCCAGATGGTTATAATTAGACATATTGAAGCTTAATGGGTATCTATCAAGAATAGGTTTATAACTGCCTCAGTCCATAGGGGTCAAAATCAAATTTATTTTTAAGTTATTTAATTTGATTTCATTACTTCGATTTGTATTTCACTTTAAAAACGTTGCCTATGTATATCTGAAAATTAAATCCTTCCAATGATACACAGCGTTATATTTTTTCTTTTCTTCAAAATGAGACTATCATCGATCCTTTGCCAATGTAAAGAATTCACATTAGCCCTATTTTAATTGTTGAAGTCATCTTAGTTTTGTATTCATATGTCATTTTTCCCGTGCGTATATAATATGTCTAGACATAAGTCCACCACAATTTTATACAAATCCTACACCAACAAGAACCCTCAGATTATTATCGCTTGCCTTTGGGTAGAAAAAAAATAGTCCATTGGCGTTGTATGTATGCAGCGAATTTTAGTGACCAGGCCTTTACATAGAGGGTTTGGAGGCGAAACCACAAATATTATGAAAGCCTGTATGCGATAGAGCCCATGGCTCTTTCGGTATATTAGAATGGGTTGCCTATTTACGCAAGTACATATTTTAAATACAAATTGAAATTTCCAAAGACATAAAATTATAATGATTGGACAAAATGGATATTGCCATTTAATGTCTCGATCAGGCAATAGACCGACAACATGCAAAGTATGCATTGGAACTATTACAGATACATGTTATACCGAAATCGCCCAAAATGGCGGAAACTGCTAAGAAATGCCTCAAATATGATAGACATGGTCCCAACAATATATTCCACATTTAGTAGCATCAATCATTTTTGGGAAAAACTTTAAAGATGCTTTCCACAATCCACAAAATCCCGAATGTAGCTGTTATATTACGGTCTATACGACGACATGGACCTGCATAGGTAACAATTGTCATAAGCCAATAAAATATTCAAATGCGAAACTTAAAAAAAAAACGGTAACAATGTAGCTAAAATCATCAAAATACCGAATATCAGGAGTAACGTTATATGGGGACCGGCAATTAAAATTTCTGTCTTTGGCTGTAGTATCCATTACGAACTTCAAACACCAGATTTGAAACAATTCCGGTGAATAATATCGCTAAAATCATCAAAATATCGAACATTGGGAGGTACCGTTATATGGGGGGTATACGAACACGTGGACCGGCACAGACAATTTTCTATCTTGGGCTGTAGTATCCATTACAAACATCAAATACCAAATTTGAAACAATTACGGTGAATAATGTCGCTAAAATCATCAAAATACCGAATATCGGGAGGTACCGTTATATGGGGACTATACCAAAACGTGGACCTACATGGTCCATTTTCAATACCAAAAGTCCTGCAGATATAACTTACATTTGACTAAAATTTTATCAATCTACTTCAATTCGTTCGGAAGCTAGAGTGATAGACGGACGGACATAGCTAAATCGACATAGAATTTTATGCTGATCAAGAACAGATATACTTTGTGGGGTCTAGAATGTGCATTTCGAGGTGCTACAAACGAAATGACAGACTTAATATAACCTCTATACTATGGTGGAGGGTATAAAAATGTCGGAAATAGCATCAAATTTTAGAATAACTTTCGATTTGTTCGAATTGGTCACCTTTGGCTCGAATTATGGCCTTCAAACGGCCAATGAAACCATCACACGCTGTCCGAATGTTGCTCTGCGGTATTTTGGCCCATTCCCGGAGAAGCGCTTGCTTGAGGTGATCGACACTTTGGTACTTTTTAGTGCCAACCTTGCTTTGGTATCCGGAGATTTTGGTGGTCATTGTACGCTGGAAATGAAGCTAGGAATCTTATTTTGTAACCATTCTTGGGTGGCTCGTGCTGAGTGCGATGGTGCTGAGTCCTGTTGGAATTTCCGAGGTCTGTGGCCAAAATGTGTGCCCAAGGTTTTAATACACCTTCTAGAATATTTTCGGCATTTATTCTGATGCCACGGTAACGAGCGATGGTACGAGACACAAAAGATTTGTTCACATTGTTCACATTTAATCTTACGCTGTAATTGCGGCCTGTAGAACAACAGCAAAATCAAGAATTTTTCTGTTTTTGGTCCATTTCCAATCATAAATATTTTGCGATCATCTCTATTCTGACCCTTACCCCACCTCCATTTTCAATTTCATGAGTATCGGGCTATAATTGTAACCTGTGGCGTGATTACAAATTAGCATGGACAGACGGACGGTCATACATAGCTAGATCTACTCAGTTCGACGAAGTCGGGGACCAATGTTTCGAGGTTTTACATAATTTTTGCTCCAATCAAACTTATAATACCCCCACTACATATTGTTGTAGAGAATATACATGCACCTCGACCAAACACCTATTCTCTCGCAAATTGAACCCATATTAATGTATGTTTGTTTTTGTTAATAAGCATATTGTCTGTGTATATTTTCCGCACACATACGTCCTCATATGGCAAACCCATTAACGCTGTGGGGTAATCTGTGACACTCTATGTGCAATTTTTTACAAAGAGAATTTTAAATTTTAACAAACAAAAAATTCCATTTAACTGCAGTCACAAAGGCACGCCGAATTCCCCTCCCCCAAAGAAGTGCGAACAACATCATTGAAAACATGAGACCGACCATTGGCTAAATGCAACTGGACACAATGAAGTGTGGATCTGATGTCTCGCATTGCAGGACTTAACAATATTACTTTTTCACTTTTGCCATATGACTTTCTAAATAAATGAAATTTCAAAGGAGAATTACCTGATGATGATGAAATAAGGAATTGCAAAATGTTTACAATAATATTTATTTATAAAAACGTCATGCGCCACAGATATGCTTTGATGAGAAACTTAACCTGGTTGCAAAATTACAGAGAAGCAGATGGCTTACCTTAAGCTCCATTCACAGGGGTTCTTTACTACTCCTTCTTATTTGCTAGCAATGCAAAACTCTGCTGTTAAAATACAATTACAATGGATTCCCAGATAAAATTTTGATAATAGCAGTATTTTTCTTAGTGCTAGGTCAGGTGTAAAAATAAACAATATCGGCCCACTCAATCAAGTGAATATAGGATTCTTTTAAAACTGGACACTCCTCAATATTTCTATCAAAACAAGATCTGCTGTGAAGATGGTAGATATCTTTTCATGCCTTCTGGTACGTCCCCTACAAAGGGTTAACATTTTCAGTAAACGAAACGCTCAGAAAATGCGAAATATGTTTCCGATTCCTTTAAAAACCAGGCACATCTCAATATTTCTATCAACACAAAATCTGTTGTGAAGATAGTAAATATTGGCCCACTCCTTATGGTACCTCCCCCATAAAGGATCAAGATTTTGATTAACCAAAACGATCATAAAATACAAAAAACTACTGATTGATACAAATAGGCCTATTCTCTCTTGGTACCACTCCCACCACCCCACATAACTTGCGAAATAAGTCCGAGATTCTTGGAGTATCTTTATATTTCTCTCAACCCAGGATTTGATGTTAATATGGTATATATCGGCCACTCCTCCCTGTTCCTTCCCCACAAAAGGTTATATTTTTGATTAACATTTATTTGCTTAAAATTGGAAATAAATGTTAGATTGTCTTCAAATTGTTATTACTGAAAACAGCAACATCAGCAGAAATGGTTCGAAAAGTAAAGAAGCGACTTGATCGAAACCCACGTCGCAGTGGACGAAAATATCTGGTGAGCTGAACATATCGCAATATTCCATTAGACAAATATTAAAAAATGAGGTTGACATTCCAAAAAGTGCACGCAAACTTTTTGGCCGCAGACCTTGGACATTCCAACAGAACTCTGCGCCATCGCACTCAGCACGCGCCACCCAAGAATGGTTACAAAATTAGGTTTCACGCTTCATTTTGGAAAGCAAGGTTGGCACTTGAAAATACCAAAGTGTCGATCACCTCAAGCAAGCGCTTCGCCGCGAATGGGCCAAAATACCGCAGAGCAACATTCGGGCAGCGTGTGACGGTTTCATAGGCCGTTTGAAGTCCATAATTCGTGCCAAAGCTGACCAATTCGAACAAATCTAAACTTATTCTAAAAATTTATGTTTTTCCAACATTTTTTGCTTTCATTCAATAAAATTTAAAAAAAAACAAGTTATCAAAGGCTACAGTCGAGCGGGGCCGACCGTTGAATACCCTACAACACTATAATAAGTGATACAGTTTATATAGGCGAGATACTCGAAAGAATTCCCCAAGATTTTGTGACAAATCAGGTTTCGTTCTCTAATTTTCGAATAATAGCAACTTAAACTAATTTGCTCATTTCCAATTTATTGGTAGATGTTGCACGTAAATGGTCTTCCTAGATCTGGAACCAATATCTCCCAAAGACCTATGATCTCTCAGAAGTGGCAAAAGTTTAACATTTATTATTGTTTTTTGACTGAAACGCATCTATATGACATACAGACATTTCACTATATTTTTCAACGAAATCAGCGTTAACGAAATAGTCAGAAGTGCGTTTTTCCTGTATTTGAGAATTCTCCAAAAAGCCACTGGAATCGACATTTTCGTATTTTGTCTACAAAAGTTGGCAAACTCCTCACACATTTAATATGTTTGGATGGCCATCCAAAACTGCTTGGCTTTTGCAATGTCCGGTAACCCCCATTCAAATGTGCGTGAGGACCGGGCGTTAATTACGACCTGCTGACAATTTTGCAGTTTCGGTCCATTTCAACCCCTAAATATATGGCGATCATCTCCAAAAAGAGTAGGCTTCTATTCTGACCCTCATCTTATCCCCATGCAAAATTTCGTAAGGATCGGGCCATAAATGCGATCTGTATATGATATCCTGATATCCTAACTATTTAGTTTCGTTAGCTGTAGAAATATTACCAAATGTTTAATTCAAAATGAAAATATGCCAAAAATATGACAAAATTTAAAAAATATGAGAAAAATATACAAAATCAATATTTTCATCTTTAGAGAGATATTTTTATGCGATTTTTCAGACGTTTTTTCTTTCCTGCCTAGAGGCCATTCTAAATAAATGAGAACTGTCGAAATCAGTTCAGCCGTTCTCGAAATATATGAGATCTTTCAAGCATATCTTCTTTGATAGACATATATATCGCAAATATTTTGCTATATATCCGATTTGTTGGATGTTAACATCAATGTAAAGATCAGAAGTAACCTTGTCATGTCTTTGTGATTTCGCCGGGATTTAAAATATTCGCGGTTTAATGAAAAATTTTGAATTTTTTCAACAAAAAAGATATGGTCTATTTTACCCGCTAAATATTATCCGATGACCACCCAAATTGGTAGGCTTCTTCCCCGCCCTAAACTCTAGCTACATGCGAAATTCTGCGTCGATTGGTCTATAATTGTGACCTGTAGAGCAACTGCAAAATCAGCAAAATTTTCAGTTTTTGGTCCATTTCAACCCCTAAATATTATGCAATCCTCTCCAAAAGAAATAGGGTTCTATTCTGACCTTAACCCCACCTACATTTTAAATTTCGTGAAGATCGGGCCATAATTGCGACCTGTAGAGTGATTACAAATTAACATGGACAGACGGACAGACGGACAGACGGACAGACGGACAGACGGACGGACGGACATACATAGCTAGATCGACTCAGCTCGGCGAGATAGGAAGAACTATATATACTTTCCTATGTGGGAAATCAATATTTCGTGGTGTTACATAATTTTTGGCCCAATCAAACTTATAATACCCCCAACACATAGTGTTGTAGGGTATAAAAATGTAAAAATTATAGCTTCTGACTTTGTTACAGTTTTTATACCCTACAACACTATGTGTTGGGGG
The DNA here is from genome assembly GCF_030504385.1 of Musca domestica. Classification (NCBI taxonomy): domain Eukaryota; kingdom Metazoa; phylum Arthropoda; class Insecta; order Diptera; family Muscidae; genus Musca; species Musca domestica. The sequence goes on along the minus strand of NW_026712364.1, from coordinate 3,031,788 downwards.
CATTATAAGTTTGATTGGGAAAAAATTATGTAACACCTCGAAATATTGGTTTCCAACATCGAAAAGTATATATGGATCTTCCTATCTCGCCGAGCTAAGTCGATCTAGCTATGTATGTCCGTACTGTCTCTTCAGGTCGCAATTGTGGCGCGATCTTCATGAAATTTAGAATGGAAGTGGGGCTAGAGTCAAAATAGAACCCTATTTCTTTTGGAGATGATTGCATAATATTTAGGGGTTTAAGTGGACCAAAAACTGAGAAAATTTGTGATTTTGTAGTTACTCTACAGGTCGCAATTATGAACCAATCAACGCGAAAATTAGCATGGAGCTAGAGCTTAGGGCTGGACAGAAGCCTCCTAAATTTGATGGTCATCGGGTAATATTTAGTGGGTGAAATAGACCATAACATTTGTGTTAAATAAAAGACAAAATTTTCCATTAAAACGCGAATATTTTTAATCCATACGAAATCACAAATAGACGAAGAGGTCAATTCTGACCGTTAATTAGATGCCGAAAGTAAATATATCCAATATATATGGGGAAATATATAAAATATGTATATTCAAAGGAAGGGGATGTTAGCTAGAATGCTTATACATCAAGAATGGCTGGACCGACTTGACAAATTTTGTAAATTCAGAATTTTTTCCATTTGACTGATAATATTGAAGTGTACATTTTGTACTATTTTTCCACTTTACAACACAGGTTGGGTTTATCATATACAGATTGCAATTATCGTCCGATCCTCACGAAAAAGGATAGAGTTTGGCTGAGAAGGGCTAGGCCTATTGTTTTCAAAGATGTCCGCAATATATTTAGGGGTTAAAATGGACCAAAAACAGAAAAATTTCCTGATTTTGCACTTGCTCTATAGGCCACGATTATTAACCAATCGACACGAAAATTTACATACAGTTTTGGAGTGGTCAGAAACCTACCAATTTGGGCGACGCTAAATTTTATATAAGAAAATAGGAAAACACTAAACCGCGAATATTTTCAATCCCAGCCAAATCACAAATACATTAAAAGAGCACTTCTGACCATTACAGTGATGCTAATAGCCAAGAAATCGGATATATAGCAAAATAGGTACAATATATATGTAAAAGAATTTATCTTATTTATTCTGTATATAAATGGGCCGATTTTCACAATTCCAATAAATTCGGAATGGTCTCTTGCCAGAAAACGATAAAATCTTAGAAATTCGCGGAAAATATACCAATAAAAAGTGAATATCTTTTGTCGATTTTTTTTTTTCAATTTTTGTCATATTTTTTATCGCATGCGATTTTTTCAATTTGACTTACAATTTTGAATTGTAAACTTTCTAAATTTTTACACCCCCAACACTATGTTTTGAGGGTATTATATGCATGTCGCAATTATCGTCCGATCCTCACGAAATTTTTCATGGGGTCAAAATTAAAGCCTCTTGTTCTTAAGATGGACATTTAGAGGTGCAAATTGACTAAAAACATATTTTTTTCTAATTTTGTAGTCGCTGTATAGGCCACAATTGAAAACTTATCGACACGGAATTTTCTTTTAATAACCGAAATCTTCCAAAAATTTATTTGGACAAAAGAGACTTCGAACATATTGTAGTGTTGTAGGGTATCACATGGTCGGCCCCGCACGACTATAGCCTTTGCTTACTTGTTATAATTATAACGCTACTCAAAAATTATTTTAATAAACGGATATTGGCGGTGGGTGTACATTAGTCCGCAAAACCGACTGATATTTTCAAACTTCTTACATATCAACATATACATCATCCGTCCAGTACCAATATTTCAAAAAATTTCTTGTCTAATTTAATACTCTGATTCCTCTACTATTGAGCTTATGGTCTCATCACTTGGGTATCAAAGTTTTTTTGTTAAAGGAGTTATTTTAAAATAACTCCCGGGGAGAATATCCTCAGACAAAAAACAAGAAAACTGATGAGGATTGGTGTCTCTTTCCGTAAACAGTAAAGTAAGTAAACATTACCTCCTTTCTCAACTAATAAACAATTTTTTTGTTATAAAAGCAACAATAATGGGTCCAAGCCTGACTGTTTTGCAACAAAAAACAGCCAACACTGTGCTGTGTTACATAAATTTTTGGCCCAACGCAAGAGTTTGTTTTGAAGAGTTTTGAAGAGTTGCAAACGGGATAACATACTTGATATTCCTTTTCTTCGTGTATGGATAAAAAAATCATGAATTTTTAAAAGGGCACATTTACAGAACATTTAACCTTCTTTATACCCAAAACTCGAACCAACAGCAAAATATCAAAAAGGTGGATAATTTTCATTATATAGACAACATTGCACTGTATGTTTGTGCGGATTTCTAAAAACCTCTCTCATCTGTTATAATTTTATATATACACTGGTGGCCAAAACTAAAGCAACTTAAATTGCAAAGACAATAAATGTCCTGTAACTTTTACAAAAATAAACAAATCGAAATTATTTTTTCCAGTTTTAAATGAGGTACTTAAGTAACTTTTAAAAAACTAAAAACAAAAATACAAAAATAATTTTGAATGAAAAATAATATATGGAAAACTAAAATTACCCAATTTGTGCTTGGTCAAAACTAAAGCAACTATTTGATTTTTTATTTTAAAATTATTAAATTTTGGCTAGTAGTCGAAAGCATTCAATATTTTTGATAGCAGCTGCACACCTACGAGGCATTGAATTTATAACACGCTCAATTTGATCGTGTTTATTTGTTTCCGAATCTCGCTTGTTTTTCCTGTCTACGAGATTCCGAAGATTTTCCATGGGGTTTAGGTCTGGTGATTGTGCCGGCCATGACAAAACACCGATTTTTGATTCCATCAACCAATCTCTGACAAGTTTTGATGCATGTTTGGGATCATTGTCATGCTAAAACACCCAAATAAGCCGTATGTTTTCCTCAGCGAAAGGGAAGAACGTAAAGCCCAACACATCTTTGTAAAAAACCGATCCATAACTTCCTTTATTTCATGGATAGGCCCAAGTCCACAGAAGGAACCAGTAAGGAAAGCTCAAAAGTCGGGCGGGGCCGACTATATGATACCCTACACCACTATGCATATTTAGTAGAGCTCTCGTAAAAAGGTTTATACAGGGCATTTCAGAGCTCTATGATATTTGGTACAAAATCAAAATCTATCTAATTCTATCGTGCATTTTACGAACTATAGCTATCTCTGAACCGGGTTTCTCCAAATTTTACGTATTAGCTTCTAGACTGAATTCGGTCTTATGTACGAAAATTCAGGTGATTTGGGCTGATATTGACCATTTAGTGCACATTTAACCCGAAATGAAGATATATATGGGAGCTATATCCAAATCTAAACCGATTTCGATAAAATTTAAAACAGCTATTCCTGTGCTCCATCTAATACCTAGTACCAAGGTAGATGTACTAGGTAATCGCATCAGCCCAGCTGACGGCACCATTAAATGTCAAAACAAATTGTTGTAATGAAGAATTCGCCCTAAATGAATGCAACAACAAATTTGTTTATGTTGTTTTCCAAGGTAGATGTACTATGTTAGATGTTAGATCTACCTTGGTTGTCTTCCCTAAAAGTAACTTTTTATAATATTTTAAATAATTTAAGAGCAAGTTTAGAGTAAAACTAGTATAAAAATTAAAAGAAAATGAAGGAAGGAGGTTAGAATGGAATGCAGCTTTAAGAATTAAGTTAGCCTCAACATCTAAGATTTCCAAAGCACATCACGAGAAGTAGTGCAAGAATTCGACTCTTGTCATTTGCAGTCCCGGAAAACTTGCGGTTTAAACCAGTAAAATATAGTCATTATAAGTTTCTGGGTTTAAAAAATATCGCAATTAATACTTATTTTACTCTTATTTGTTTTACAATAAAAACTTTTATTGCGACGTTCTTTTACGACGAGAGGCACACAAAATAAAATGTAAACAAACACCTCGTTTCTGATTGGTTGAAACAAATTTGCCGCAACCTTTAAATGTCATGGCGAATCTATGTTTTTCGCCTTAGATGCCAATTTTGACATTTGAGGGGACCACAAAAGTTGCTTTGTTGTAGCAATTCGCCGATGCGGTTACCTGTTAGATCTACCTTGCCTAGTACCAAATATCACGGTAGTGGAGTGAATATCACGAATGTATGGGACTAAAACACTAAATCGGATGAAACATATATATGGTTGCTATATCTATATCTGAACCGATTTTCACTAAATTTTATATACTTGCTTCTAGGCTGAATTTGGTCCGATGTACTAAAATTCAGTCCATTTGGACTTATATCGGCCATTTGGTGCACAATTAACCCGAAATCGGATGAAGATATATATGGGAGCTATATCCAAATCTGAACCGATTTCGATAAAATTACAAACAGCTATTTCTGGGCTGTATCTTATATCTGGTACCAAATATCATTCTTGTGGAGTGCATATTACGAATGTGAGAGACTTAAACACCAAATCGGATAAAACATATATATGGGAGCTATAGCTGTTTCTGAACCGATTTTCTCCAAATTTGTTGTATTTTCTTTAAGGCTAATTTCGGTCACATGTGCCAAAATTCGGGTCATTTGGGCTGATATTGGCCATTTGGTGGTCAATTAACCCGAAATCGGATGAAGATATATATGGGAGCTATATCCAAATCTGAACCGATTTCGATAAAATTTAAAACAGCTATTTCTGTGCTCCATCTAATACCTGGTACCAAATATCACGGTTGTGGATTGCATAGTAAGAATGTGAGGGGCTTAAAGATCAAATCGGATGAAAGATATATATGGGAGCTATAGCTATATCTGAACCGATTTTCTCCAAATTTGATATACTTGCTTCTAGGCCGAACTCTGTTGGGTTTGCCAAAATGCAGGTGATTTGGACTGATAGTGGACATTTGGTGCACATTTAACCCGAAATCGGATGAAGATATATATGGGAGCTATATCCAAATCTGAACCGATTTCGATAAAATTTAAAACAGCTATTTCTGTGCTCCATCTAATACCTGGTACCAAATATCACGGTTGTGGAGTGCATAGTAAGAATGTGAGGGGCTTAAAGATCAAATCGGATGAAAGATATATATGGGAGCTATAGCTATATCTGAACCGATTTTCTCCAAATTTGATATACTTGCTTCTAGACCGAACTCGGTTGGGTGTGCCAAAATTCAGGTGATTTGGACTGATAGTGGACATTTGGTGCACATTTAACCCGAAATCGGATGAAGATATATATGGGAGCTATATCCAAATCTGAACCGATTTCGATAAAATTTAAAACAGCTATTTCTGTGCTCCATCTAATACCTGGTACCAAATATCACGGTTGTGGATTGCATAGTAAGAATGTGAGGGGTTTAAAGATCAAATCGGATGAAAGATATATATGGGAGCTATAGCTATATCTGAACCGATTTTCTCCAAATTTGATATACTTGCTTCTAGGCCGAACTCGGTTGGGTGTGCCAAAATTCAGGTGATTTGGACTGATAGTGGACATTTGGCTGCACATTTAACCCGAAATCGGATGAAGATATATATGGGAGCTATATCCAAATCTGAACCGATTTCGATAAAATTTAAAACAGCTATTTCTGTGCTCCATCTAATACCTGGTACCAAATATCACGGTTGTGGATTGCATAGTAAGAATGTGAGGGGCTTAAAGATCAAATCGGATGAAAGATATATATGGGAGCTATAGCTATATCTGAACCGATTTTCTCCAAATTTGATATACTTGCTTCTAGGCCGAACTCGGTTGGGTGTGCCAAAATTCAGGTGATTTGGACTGATAGTGGACATTTGGCGCACATTTAACCCGAAATCGGATGAAGATATATATGGGAGCTATATCCAAATCTGAACCGATTTCGATAAAATTTAAAACAGCTATTTCTGTGCTCCATCTAATACCTGGTACCAAATATCACGGTTGTGGAGTGCATAGTAAGAATGTGAGGGGCTTAAAGATCAAATCGGATGAAAGATATATATGGGAGCTATAGCTATATCTGAACCGATTTTCTCCAAATTTGATATACTTGCTTCAAGACCGAACTCGGTTGGGTGTGCCAAAATTCAGGTGATTTGGACTGATAGTGGACATTTGGTGCACATTTAACCCGAAATCGGATGAAGATATATATGGGAGCTATATCTAAATTTGATCCGATTCTCACCAATTTCAATAGGGTTCGTTCTTGGGCCAAAAAAGTATTGTTTGGAAAATTGCGACCTGCATTTTGTTCACAAGAATACATGGACAGACGGACGGACGGACGGACAGACGGACTGACATGCATAAATCGACTCAGAAAGTGATTCTATGAAGGTTCTCAAAAGTAACTATGGGTCTATCTCGTTTCCTTCTCCATGTTACAAACAAATGCACAAAGACATAATACCCTTACCACTATGTGGTGTAGGGTATAAAAACAGAGCCACGGCATTTTTGACCCTCCCTTATGCTTCACTGTTCCCTTGCAACACTGCGGCTTTAGTCCTTCATTTTTTGGTCTTCTCACCGTCAATTTTTTTTATATCTGAGCCTTTAATATTTAACGTAGACTCACTCACTGTACTTGTTTCTAGCCGTTTTTAAACTTTTTAGGCAGTACTTAAAAAACGAATACAAACACATGCTGCAGTAAAAAAAAATTCTCAAAAATGATCCATGACAAGCGATATTGTCGAAGGAAACAAAAAGCGATAAATATAACAGTAAAAACAACTGAAATTGCAGCGATCATATGATTGTACAGAGTTGCTTTTGTTTTGTCCAGGCCAAAATCGGGTTAATTGACTTTACCATACATTATTTTTTATATAAGAATGAATTTTCGTTTTTTGTTTAAAGTTTTTAAAAAGTGAAAAAAGAGCCTAATTTAAAACTAAAAACACTTTCTCATTTTCTTAATTATTAAAAAGTTACAGGGCATTCATTCTCATTGTAATTTCAGTTGCTTTAGTTTTGGCCACCAGTGTATTTAATGTGGATGAATCTTTAAATACATCACAAAATGACCGCCTCAAACTTAGTGGAGGTCACACAAAAGTGTGAGTTTAACTAATTCCCCAAATTAATCCCTGCTTACGTCAAGCCTAATTCCTTATCATAATATTTATTTATTTATTTATTCAACATCGATATCGGCCTTTTGCTACTTACGCCAATTCATTCAATTTGATATCCACCACCACCCACCCAAACGCCACACATCAATTGTGGACATCAATCTTTATATGCATATGCCTTTGCAATATTTCGTGTTTCCTGAATTTGTCTGGCCACTCGTTACGTGGACCATTTACGAATAAGTTCGTTCCAGTATCCAATTGCTTATTCCATTCCATTGCACTGACGCTATCAACTTGGCCATTGTTGGAAACGTGTTTGTCCACCACGTAACTGTGTGTGTGTGTGTGTGCGGGTGTGTGCTGTACGCTGTAGTATCTTTAATATGTTACGCGAATTTATCCCTCAGGTAACATGAATGTTCCATCCGGTGTTATGCATTCATGCGAGTCACTTTAAATCCGCTTTTAGGTGGCATCACTTACACTCTGGCGCCAAAGGACAAACGTCGAGCAAACATCGAGACAGACGTTTGTTTACAAATTGCAATAATCGCATTCACAGGTGAATGAATAAACACGGGCGCGCGCACACACACTCACATACACCCCAACAACTCTAGCTGACGATTTCTGTTATTCGTTTACAATTCACATTTGTATTGTGTTTAAATGCCTTACTTACAGGCATGTGTATGTGTATTTAAGCTCTATGCATACACAATGTAAGATTGTTGGGTGTATTTATACTTGAAGAGACCTATTGAGCAATTAGAGCTTCAAATCACATTGAGAAATATGTGATTAAGGAGCAGGTTATGGAAACCTTAGAACTTAGTTTTAGAATTTAGTAAAAAGTTACTGACTATTTGTTGACCTACACAACTTCTCCGGATGTTCTTCAGCTTAAATGTAGGGCTGCGAACTTCGGAAAATCTCAGAACTGCCACAGAAGGATATTGCGATACATTATTACCCTACTAAAAATCATTCGAAATATTAAGGTTTGTTCTCCATTATTCGTTTAGTAGCGTTTTTAAGTAAGGTCATCATTTCCAAAGCAGAGGTTGTATTCATAAGGCCTTTCTCGTACACTTAAAGTTCGAATTATTGTTTAATAACATTTTTGAGTTGAAAATTTCCCCTCTTTCAACATGTCAATGTAAAATCTGAAGTCTTAGCGAAATGTCAAAATCTGTATATCTCTGTTGTATAATTTCGCACCTTTGGGTACATTTCGTTCCTTCCATTTCCAATAATCCACGAATATAGATTATTCCTTATTTCCAACATGACTCAATCAGTTTTTTCCGGCATCCTAATCGGCGTGGCGTTATTGACAGTATCAAACGCTTTTAGTTGGAAGAGAAATACTAATATTGTTCTACGACACGTCCTATTCTGCGTGAGTACAATGTTGCTAGTGACAGGCATTGAGGTAGCTGTCTCTGATTCAGTAGCGGGACCACCTTGTTCACTTATCAAACTATGAGTAAGATGCGATTAAGGTGACATAGCGCTTCGAATGAGATTTTACAAAACACTTATTTATCACCTGCGGGACTATATTTTATAGGACGCAAGGAGATTCTGAAATGGATTTCCTGGCCAAACCCCAATTTTTTGGTCCCTCAAAACGAAAAGTGTTACAAAAATGCATTCATTTGTTAGATAAGTCGGATTTCAATCTATACAGAATGAGATAAAAAACTGAAACAAAGTCAAACGCCATAATTATACCCTACAATACTATGTGTTGGGGGTATTATTAAGTTTGATTGGGCAATTATGAACCGATCCTCACGAAATTAAAAATGGAGGTGGGGTTATGGTCAGAATAGAACCCTATTGTTTTTGGAGATGATCACACGATATTTAGGGGTTGAAATGGACCAAAAATAGAAAAATTTCCTGATTTTGCAGTTGCTCTATTGGCCACAATTATGAACCAATCGACGCGAAAATTTACACGCAGTTAGAGTTTAGGAGTGGGCAGAAACCTACCTACTAATTTATGCGGCCATCAGACAATAATTAGCGGGTAAAATAGACCCTAACTTTTATCTAAGAAAATAGGAAAATGTCCAATAAACCGCGAATATTTTCAATCTCAGCCAAATCAAAAATACATTAGAAGATCACTTCTGACCATTACAGTGATGCTAATAGCCAAGAAATCTGATATATAGCAAAATAGGTACAATATATATGTAAAAGAATTGATCTTATTTATTCTGCTTATAAATCAAGAACCGCTGGGCCGATTTTCACAATTCCCATCAATTCGGAATGGTCTCTTGCTAGAACCGTATAAAATCTAAGAAATTCGCGGAAAAATATACCAATAAAAAAGTGAATATCTTTTGCCGAATTTTTTCAATTTTTGGCATATTTTTTATCGCATGCGATTTTTTCAATTTGACTTACAATTTTTAATTGTAAATTTTCTAAGTTTTTACACCCTCCAACACTACGTTTTGAGGGTATTATATGCATATCGCAATTATCGTCGATCCTCACGAAATTTTGCATGGAGGTAGGGTTAGGGTCAGAATTAAAGCCTATTGTTCTTAAGATGTACATTTAGAGGTGCAAATGGACTAAAAAAATAAGGTTTTCTAATCTTGTAGTCGCTCTATAGGTCACAATTGAAACTAATATGCACGGAATTTAGCATCGGAAGAGAATTAAAGACAGGGAAGAAGCCTAGCATTTTGGATGACCATTGGATTGGATTTAGCTGTAAAATGGACCACTACTTTCGTGTCAAATTGTTTTGAATACTTACAAAACTTCGGAGTGCGTAAATATTGGCAAAATTCTACTGGCCAAAAAATAAGGGTAACCTCTGGGCGGGGTTCTTTGACACTATTTCAAAAACGAAATCTTCCACAATGGATTTGGATATAAGGGGGCTTCGGACATATTGTAGTGTTGTAGGGTATCACATGGTCGGCCCCGCACGACTGTAGGCTTTGCTTATTTGTTTTTTTTAATTTTATTGAATGAAAGCAAAAAATGTTGGAAATAGCATAAAATTTTAGAATAAGTTAAGATTTGTTCGAATTGGTCACCTTTGGCAAGAATTATGGCTTGCAAATGGCCAATGAAACAGTCACATGCTGCCCGAATGTTGCTCTGCGGTATTTTGGCTTATTCCCGGTGAAGCGCTTGGTTGAGGTTATAGACACTTTGATATATTTTAGTGCCAACCTTGTTTCCAAAATACTCCAGACACAATAGTCCAACGGATTGGTATCCGGAGATTTGGATGGTCATTGTGCGCTGGAAATGAAGCGAGGAACCTCATTTTATAACCATTCTTGGGTGGGTGGCGCGTGCTGAGTGCAATGGTACTGAGTCCTGTTGGAATGTCCTAGGTCTGCAGTCAAAATGTTTACGTGCCCAAGGTTTTAATACATCCTCCAGAATATATTTGCGATAATATTCGGCATTTATTCTGATGCCACGGTCGATTAATACTAGCGGAGAGCGGCCATCGGCTGTTATGGCGGCCCACACCATCACCATGGCCGGTGCTTGAGTTCTGGTGGCCAACCGAAGGTGCACATTTTCAACTGACCTCTTTGGCAAGTAAACACGATCATTTTGTTTGTTTACAAACTGCTGGACAACGAATATTTTCTCATCGGTGAAAACAAAATTCGACAGTTCACAACTTTTGGCCAAGCGTAGCAACTCTTTAGATCTTTGGAGTATATTTTCTTTCTGTTGCGGTGTAAGTTCTTGCACTTTTGAAAGTTTAATGACTTTACCCCGAGCTCATTTTCACCTCGATATGTTCAGCACACGAGCCCCCTTTTCGGCTACTGCGACACGGGGTTTCAATCAAGTCGCTTCTTTATTTTTCGAACCATTCCAGCTAATATTGCTGTTTTCTTCCGCCCACTTCCTTTGAGTCGGGCTACGCTAGCAGTACCACGGTAACAAGGGATGGTACGAGACGCAATAGATTTATACACTTTTATATGCTGGAGTGCTCTAACGATAGCCACTTGTGGTTTTCCAGCCAAATATAAAGAAATCACACTATCACGCTTCAGTTCCATCACGAATAACTTTTTTTCTGGAAAATTTTCACCAAAATGCTTTTGTACACTTGTAAACAATGTAATGAGCTGCCACTGGAATAATTTTAACAGTTGTTGGATGAGTGGCTTAGAAATGACAGTAATCTGAAGTTTATTGCAGTTTTTTCATCATACCCTGTATACTAGTCAGCTGTTGTTACAAATCATGTAGCTCTTCAAGAAATTTGATTGATTTGATTTGAGAGCACAATTGTTTAGCTTGCCTGTAATTCAGAAGACGTGTTTTTGTCATTATTTTTGCTGTAATTTCACTATTTTTTATTAATCTAGAAGTCCAAGGCAATCTGGCAATGTAAAATTTTCTGTAGTAAGATCGAGTTTCGGTCATACGAATTTTTCTAATTTAAATTTTAAATCCTATGAAATATAGTTTCTTATGCAATATTTTAACAATTTTTTTAATTCATCCAGACCAGACCGGCATTATGACAATTGCCATAATAATGTATTATACCATAAAATCCATTTGACTTGACAACTGTATAACTGAGGGGGATGAATAGGGGGGGAAAACACTTTTTTATGCATTCTCCCCGAGATATTAAATCAACATATGGATACGATTCGCAATATAAATTACGACTAGTCGTAAAACACTCACTGGCTGTTTGTGCAAAAGTGGCAGTTTAATGATGAGTGTCTGTCGCCAAATAAAACAGACGAGTGCAACTAATTAGAGCATAATTTTTCAGTGGAGACGTTAAAATTAAATACGAAAAAGATGCTGCCTTCTATGTGTAGCCCTTTGCCCCTTTGTTTTATTTGGATTTAGTTTTTTTTTTTGCCACTAAAATCCGCAATGAAAACACTTTTGTTTATGAATTTTATGAAATATGTGAAATCTTCTCGCTGCCATATTTTTTCATTATTATTACAGCAGCTCGAATATTTATTTAATTTTCCTAATGCCTTTCAAATTTTCTATTTTACGTAGCTGCTGCTGCTGAGTTTCCAAAAATACGATAACGTTAAACAAACAAAAATATTTATTTGCTATGCAAATGTTGTTTATTTTCTGAGAATTGAAAAATTCACACATCATCAGCGCCATTATCAACACCACCATCAGCAAAAGTTGATGCAGCTGCTACGGCTGCTGTTGAAGCTGCAATAGCTGGGATAATAGAAATACTAACCAGCATCTAGATATGTTGCATGTATGTGTCTGTATGTATATCATCTGCAACTGCAATAGTTTCAAAAAGTAATTTAAACTAAAATTTGATAAACAAAAGAACAGGTTAAAATTTTTGTGCAACCATAAGGTGGATACACGAAAGCCATAACTGAAAACAGTAATAACGTCACATTATTATGTATCGAATCAGGATTTCATATTTATTATACCCTCCACCATAGTATGGGGGGTAATAAGTTTGTCATACCTCGAAATATACACTTTTGATCCCACAGAGTATCTATATTCTTGATCAGCATAAAATTTGATGTCGATTTAGCTATGCCCGTCGGTCTGGGGAAATTACTCTAGCTTCCGAACGAAATGAAGTAATTTGATAGAATTTTATTTAAATGTATATTATGTCTCCAGGACTTTTGGTATTAAAAATGGGCTATGTATGTCCACGTTTTGGTATAAACCCATATAATGGTACCTCTATATTTTCGGTATTTCGGTGATTTAAGCGTCTTTATTCGCCAGAAATGTTTCAAATTTGATATTTAAAGTTCGTAATGAATAGTACAGCTTATGACAGAAAAGGTCCACGCCTTCGTATACGTCCCCATATAACGGCACCTTCCGATATTCGGTATTTTGATGGATTTAGAAACACTATTTACCAGAATTGCTTCAAATTTAGTAATTAATGTTCTTAATGGATACTACAGCATAAGACAGAAAATTGTCTGTGTTGGTCCACTTCCTCGTATAGCCCCCATATAACTGTACCTCCCGATATTCGCAATTTTGATGATTTTAGCGATATTATTCACCGGAATAGTTTCAAATTTGGTATTTGAAGTTCATAATGGATACTACAGTCTACGACAGAAAATTGTCTGTGCAGGTCCACGTCTTCGTATACCACCATGTAAAGGTACCTTCCAATTTTTGGTATTTGGATGATTTAGCGACATTATTTACCGGAATTGTTTCAAACTTGGTATTTGTAGTTCGTAATGGATACTACAGCCTATGACAGAAAATTGTCTGTGCAGGTCCAAGCCTTCGTATAACCCCCATGTAACGGTACCTCCCGATTGAGCTACATTATTCACAGGTGTTCATAGAAATATGAACATAATTTTTACATTAGTTTAATCTATACATAGACAATGCTCGATCATAAAATATTTTATTGCCGTAGTCATAAATATCGGGAAAACACTTGTGTTTTAAATAAGTGCAGCATAGTTTATGACACTTAATGTGAACGGTTGGGGTGCACTGATAATAAAGGCAATGCCCAAGTGATAATGCACTCAGCCGACAGAAGATAAGTGGAGGTTGTTCTAAAAATAAGATACCCTAAGATTAATATTGTAGCTTAGCTCTTAAGAAAAATATTTAACCAAATAAAATCAGAATTGAAATAACACACAGACGAAACGGTCGTGTATCTATTCTCAACAACAGGAATTGTTTCAAATTTCGTATTTGTAGTTCTTTATGGTTACTACAGTCTGTGGCAGAAAATTTGTATGCAGGTCCATGTCTTCGTCCATCCCCCCTATTAAAGGTTCATCCCTATATTCGGTATTTTGGTGTTTTTGTAACATTATCACCAGCATTTTTTAGTTTCATATCTGAATATTTTAATGGCGTATGACAAAACATGTATATGAAGGGTCACTTCTTCTTTTATATTTAACGGTAACGGTGTTTTTATGATTTTAACATTATTTATTTATTTTTAATTATTAATTTATCTATGTACTTATTTATTATTTATTATTATTATTATTATTTTTTTTTTTAAATTTCCAAATTCCTTCCATACGGTAGAGGGTATTCAAAGTTCCGCCCGGCCGAACTTATTGCATTTTACTTGTCTTTTTATTTTTATTTTTTATTTATTTATTAACTTTTTTTTTTTTTTTTGATAAGAAATCTCCCATTATAAAAAAAGATTTCCATGAAATAAACTACTCAATATTCTAGAATACGGAGATTAAATATAGACATCGTTAAGGAACGTTACGTAAATACATATAGAAGCAATAGGACCCTAGGACCATTGCCTTGGAAATCATACGAAACTTCGTGCCAAACCTTAACAACTCCAGATGGAATGTAATACAAAACCAGTAACCAAAGGCTATATCATGTGATACCCTACAATACTAAAATATATTGGAAAACTCCCTTAGGTTCAAATTTAAAAATGTTATCTTTGGTCTTAGACATGTGAAATTTGCCCAATATTCAAAGAATAATTACACAAAAGTTGTGGTCCATTTTACTTCCTCAATATTATACGAAGACCATCCAAAATGCTAGGACTTTTCCCTGTCCTAAATTCTAATATCATTCTAAATTCTGTATCGATTGGACTATAATTGCGACCTGTAGAGTTGCTCTACATTTGTAAGGGAGATTTTTAGATTTTGGTCCATTTAAATATTTTGCGATCATCTCCAAAAACAATAGGCTTCTATTCTGACTCTTACCTCTCTCCAATGGTAAATTACGTGAGGTTCGTGCCATAACTACGACTTGTACAGTGATTACTAATTAACACGGATAGACGGACACAAATAGCTATATCTACTCAGTTCTGAGAGAAATGAAGATACATACACAGGGTGAGATAAAAAAAACTGCAACAAGTCAAACGCCATAATTTTTACTTTCTTTTTGTAAATTTTATTGAATGAAAGCAAAACATGTCGGAAATAGCATAACATTTTAGATTTGTTCGAATTGGTCACCTTTGGCACGAATTATGGACTTCAAACGGCCAATGAAACCGTCACACGCTGACCAAATGTTGTTCTGCGGTATTTTGGCTCATTCCCGGAGAAGCGCTTGCTTGAGGTGATCGACATTTTGGTATTTTTTAGTGGCAACCTTGCCTTCTCCAGACACATTAGTCCAATGGATTGCTATCCGGAGAAACCTCATTTTGTAACCATTCTTGGGTGTCGCGTGCTGAGAGCGATGGTGCTAAGTCCTGTTGGAATGCCCAAGGTCTTCGGCCAAAATTTTTGCGTGCCCAAGGCTCTAATACACCCTACAGAATATTTTCGCGATAATATTCGGCATTTATTCTGATGCCACGGTTACTACACGATTTATACGAGCGAAAAGCGATCATCGGCTGTTATGGCGGCCCACACCATCACCAAGTCCGGCGCTTGAGTTCTGGTGGCCAACCGAAGGTGCACATTTTCAGCTGACCTCTGTTGCAAGTAAACGTGATCATTTTGTTTGTATTTGAACTGCTGGACAATAAATGTTGTTTCATCGAAGAAAACCAAATTCGGCAGTTCACCACTTTCGACCATGCGAAGCAACACTTTAGCTCTTTTGAGTCTATTTTCTCTCTGTTGCCGTGTAAGTTCTTGCACTTTTTATACCCTCCACCATGGGTAGGAGGGTATATTAACTTTGTCATTCCGTTTGTAACACCTCTAAATATTCGTCGTAGTATGGGGTCTACGACGAATATTTAGAGTATAGTATATATATTCATAATCAGCATAAAATTCTAAGACGAAAAAAAAAATTCCGTCTGTCTGTCTGTCCGTCTGTCTGTTGAAATCACGATAGAGCCCACATTATTTGACGTAGACCTTTGAAATTTGGCACAAGTGTGTGTATTGTCCCTAGGATGGTTGGTATTGAAAATGAGATATATCGGTCCACGTTCTGGTATAGTCCCCATATAACGGTACCTCCCGATATTCGGTATTTTGATGATTTATGCAAAATTTTTTACGGATTTATCTGAAAATTGGTATTTGTAGGTCATGACGGGTCCCTGAGCGTGTGGCAAAACATTGCATGTATAGGTCCACGTTTTGGTATAGCCCCCATATAACGGTACCTACTGATATTCGGTATTTTGATGATTTATGCCACATTTTTTCACGGATTTGTCTGAAAATTGGTATTTGTAGGTCACAACGGGTCCTTGAGCGTGTGGCAAAACATTGCATGTATAGGTCCACGTTCTGGTATAGGCCCCATATAACGGTACCTCCCGATATTCGGTATTTTGATGATTTATGCAACATTTTTTCACTGATTTGTGTAAAAGTTGGTATTTGTGGGTCATAATGGGTCCTAGTTCGTGTGGCGAAACATTGTAATTATAGGTGCACGTGTTGGTGTAGCCCCTATATAACGGTACCTCCCGATATTCGGCATTTTAATGTTTTTTGCCACATTTCTTCTAATGTTCTTTTACCCTAGGGTGGAGGGTATTAAAAGTTTGACCCGGCCGAACTTAATGTTTTTTTACTTGTTGGAATTTCAATGGCTTTACTCCAAGCTCATTTTTCAATATTTGCCGGATCTGAAAATTGGTATTTGTAGGTCATGACGGGTCCCTGAGCGTGTGGCAAAACATTGCATGTATAGGTCCACGTTTTGGTATAGCCCCCATATAACGGTACCTACTGATATTCGGTATTTTGATGATTTATGCCACATTTTTTCACGGATTTGTCTGAAAATTGGTATTTGTAGGTCACAACGGGTCCCTGAGCGTGTGGCAAAACATTGCATGTATAGGTCCACGTTCTGGTATAGGCCCCATATAACGGTACCTCCCGATATTCGGTATTTTGATGATTTATGCAACATTTTTTCACTGATTTGTGTAAAAGTTGGTATTTGTGGGTCATAATGGGTCCTAGTTCGTGTGGCGAAACATTGTAATTATAGGTGCACGTGTTGGTGTAGCCCCTATATAACGGTACCTCCCGATATTCGGCATTTTAATGTTTTTTGCCACATTTCTTCTAATGTTCTTTTACCCTAGGGTGGAGGGTATTAAAAGTTTGACCCGGCCGAACTTAATGTTTTTTTACTTGTTGGAATTTCAATGGCTCCAAGCTCATTTTTCAATATTTGCCGGATAGAATATTGCGATATGTTCAGCTCACGAGCCTTTTTTCGGCCACTGTGACGCGAGTTTCGATCAAGTCGCTTCTTTACTTTTCGAACCATTTCTACTGATGTTGCTGTTTTCTTCCGTCCAATTCCTTGACGTCGGGCTACCAGTATCACGGTAACGAGCAATGGTGCGAGACACAAAAGATTTATTCACATTTAAATGCTGGAGTGCTCTAACGATAGCCACTTGTGGTTTTCCAACCAAATATAAAGAAATCACATCATCATGCTTGAATTCCATCACGAATATTTTTTTTTTTTTTTCTGGAATATTCTCACCAAAATTATTTTCTACGCTTGTAAACAATGAGCTGTCACTGGAGTAATTTTAACAGCTGTCGGACATGTGGCTTAGAACCCTGTATTATATCCTATATCCAGGATGAATATTACGAGGTTTTACAAGCTTTTTGTCCCAATCAAACGTATGACACCCTTAACACAAAGAGTTGTAGATCATAATTAACTGAAATTATATTATATTTCATAAGTCTTCTGTAGTCCAGATCAAATTCTATATTCGGTGCGACCCACTTTATTACATTTATCTCATACATATTGTTTTTCAAACACACAAAGTGGCCAGTCATCAAATTTAATATCAAAAATATGGAGTTTTGATGCTTTTGCCAATTTCAAATGGGTTTGTTTACCTTACAACTGAATAAGCAAATGCAATTCTCGAGATAAATATTTTTCATGGAAATAAGTGAAAAGATGAGGGTTAAAAGCACAACAAATTTAAAGTAGAATCAACAAAATTTTAAGAAGAGAAGTTACTTTTGTGTTTGGGTAAGTAACTGCAGTAAATAAAATTAAGGTAAGCTAATGTTGTAGATGGTGTGATATTTTTCTTTTTTTTTTTTTTTTTGCCATAGGAATAATGGATTGCAACGAAGATATCACATACCAATAAGGGAAAGAAAGTTTTTTTTAAGCCCCGTAAAAAAATCTCCAAAAAAACTTTTCAAAAAAATGGCATTGCTTATATTTTTTTTTTTTTTTTTTTTTTTTTTTTTTGTAATCTCCACTAATCACAAATCAATGTCATACGAAATAATTAGTAATTCCTTCGATAAAACAGAAGAAGAAAACATTTGTCTTTTTGCTGTACTAGCACGTGCCCGATATTTCGTCAGCGAAACGTCTACTTTTACATTTTAGTTTCTTTTTTTTTTTGTACCCTCCGCCATACTGTGGAGGGTATAAGAACTGAGTCATTCCGTTTGTAACTCCTCGAAAAACTTATATCAGACCCAAAAAAAGTATATATATATATATCTATATATCCGTATCTCCCTTTCTCGGTATTTTGATGATATTAGCGACGTTATTCACCGGAAGTTTCGTATTTGACAAACAAGTTAAAAAGCAGTAAGTTCGCCAGGCCGAACTTTGAATAGTCCTCCACCATTTGGAACGAATTTAAAATTTTTCAAAAAATAAAATCCCTAAAAAATTCCGTTAAATTTTTAAAAATACCGAATATAGCCGTTATATGGCGGTCTATACAATGTGGACCTACATAGGCATTGGTTGTCATAAGTCCTTACCATATAAATAATGTAGCAAAAACCATCAAAATATCGTATATTGGGAGGTACCGTTACATCGGAGCTGTGCGAAGACCTGGCCCTGCATAGACAATTTTCTGTCACAGGCTGTAGCATCCAATTCGAACTTCAAATACAAAATCCCAAACAATTTCGGTGGGTATTGTACCTAAACTAGTCAACATACCGAATATCGGGAGGTACCGTTATATGGGGGCTATACGAAGACGTGGACGTGCGTAGACAATTTTCTGTCTCAGGCGGTAGTATCCATTTCGAACTTCAAATGCCAAATTTCCACCATAGTATGGTGGAGGATATACAAATTGTAAAACGCTAGAAACCAACAGTGACCTCAATATTAAATTTCGGGATTACAACTCTGTCTCTTCGACCCAAAATCCAACTTAGTACTTTTCGAACAATTATAGTACACATTTCGAAACCCACCTCAATAACCACAGACACCAACATTGATATTTACATCAAATTTCAAGATTTCACCTCTATTCCTACACCTAATACCCAATTCTGTACTATTTAGTACTTTTCGTACAATTATGGTACAGATTTCCAAAACCACCTCCATATCTCAAAACCAAAACCACCTCCATAATGCAATTAAAAGATTTTCAAGACTTGTTCGTTTGTTGTTAAATTATAGGTTAAACTAAAGATTTTGACAGTGAAACAAAACACAAAACATATGTGGGCTTTTTTGAGCAAAATCTTCTCCATTTGACTCCAGCTCAAAAATGCACGAATAAAATCGAAGCATGTTTGTTTTTATTTGAGCAACATCGAAAAAATAGAGTCTGCTCATTTTTTTCTACTCTCAGGAGTGCCCCCCTCTCGAATTCGATTGAGTTTCACTCTTTATCCGATTTTTCAGAGGTCTGCAATTTAGGCACAATTTTTCTTCGCAAAAAAAGTTTCTGAATTATTACAGTGTTGGTATAGATCTATTATAATCTTTACTCCTGATGTGCAGTTTCTGCTCCAATCGAGATACGGGTCATATTTAGGTCATAGACCCACTTTCCATCCGAAGTGTCAAATATATTTTATTTTTTCTCTCAAAGTCACTCAATGTAGCCCCATTTTTTATACCCTACACCACAAGGTGGCCAGGGTATTATGTCTTTGTGCATTTGTTTGTAACAGGCAAAAGGAAACGAGATAGACCCATAGTCCCTTTTGATGTTCTGCATAGAATCACTTTCTGAGTTGATTTATGCATGTCAGTCCGTCTGTCCGTCCGTCGGTCTGTCCATGCATTCTTGTGAACAAACTACAGGTCGCATTTATTAACCGATTGAGATGAAATATTCCAAACAACATGTGTTTGGCCCAAGGACGAACCTTATTGAAATTGGAGATAATCGGTAAAAATTTAGATATAGCTCTTATATATATCTTCGTCCGATTTGCTTTTTATTGTGCACCAAACGTTTAATATTAGCCCGAATAGTATGGAATTGTGCACATACAACCAAATAAGGCCTGAAAATAAGTATGTCCAATTTGATCGAAATCGGTTCATATATAGCTATAGCTCCCATATATATTGTTCATCCGATTTGTTATTTTTGTCCCCCGCAGCCGTAATATGTACTCTGTAATAACAATATTTGAGGAAATATATCAAATGCATCTCAGAAATACCTTTGCTAAATTTTATCGAGATCGGTTCAGATTTGGATATAGCTCCCATATATAACTTCATCCGATTTACCTTTTATTGTGCACCAAACGTCTAATGTTTGCCCAAATGGGATGAAATTTGGCACCTACGACCGAATTGAGTCTAGAAGCTAGTATGTCTAATTTGGTGAAGATCGGTTCAGATATAGCTATAGCTCCCATACATAGTGTTCATCCGATTTGTTACCTACAGCCGTAATATGCACTCCGTAACAACGATATTCAGGGAAATATATCAAAAACAGCTCAGAAATATCTTTGCTGATTATAATCGAGATCGGTTCAGATTTGGATATAGCTCCCATATATATCTTCATCAAATGGGCAATATAAGTCCGAATTTAGAAAATACCGACTTTAACACTTTCTTTACTGATTTTTTGTTTTGTTTTTTTTTTTTTTTTCTTTTTTGAAGGATTAAAGTACATTTTTGAATTGAATTGGCTACAACTCAGAATTTTAA
Organism: Musca domestica; assembly: GCF_030504385.1. NCBI lineage: Eukaryota > Metazoa > Arthropoda > Insecta > Diptera > Muscidae > Musca > Musca domestica. The sequence goes on along the minus strand of NW_026712364.1, from coordinate 3,010,770 downwards.
TTTATGGCAAAGCCAAGTAATTTTGGATTTTTACGAAAACATATTTTGAAATTGTAAAATTTTTCATATGATGAAATGATTTTCCGAGTTTAATATGTTGGTCTTTATACCCTACAACACTATGTGTTGGGGGTATTATAAGTTTGATTGGGCCAAAAATTATGTAACACCTCGAAATATTGGTTTCCCACATAGGAAAGTATATATGGGTCTTCCTAGCTCGCCGAGCTGAGTCGATCTAGCTATGTATGTCCGTCTGTCCGTCTGTCCATGTTAATTTGTAATCACGCTACAGGTCGCAATTATGAACCGATCCTCACGAAATTGAAAATGGAGGTGGGGTTAGGGTCAGAATAGAACCCTATTGTTTTTGGAGATGATCGCACGATATTTAGGGGTTGAAATGGACCAAATACTGAAAAAATGTGTGATTTTGCAGTAGCTATACAGGTCGCAATTATAGACCAATCGACGCGGAATTTCGCATGTAGCTAGAGTTTAGGGCGGGGAAGAAGCCTACCAATTTGGGTGGTCATCGGATAATATTTAGCGGGTAAAATAGACCATATCTTTTGTGTTGAAAAAATCCAAAATTTTTCCATAAACCGCGAATATTTGAAATCCCGGCGAAATCACAAAGCCATGGCAAGGTTACTTCTGATCTTTACATTGATGTTAACATCCAACAAAACGGATATATAGCAAAATATCTGCGATATATATGTTTATCAAAGAAGATATGCTTGAAAAATCTCTTATATGTCGAGAACGGCTGAACTGATTTCGACAGTTCTCATTAATTCAGAATGGCCTCTTGGCAGGAAAGAAAAAACGTCTAAAAAAATCGCATAAAAATATCTCTCTAAAGATGAAAATATTGATTTTGTAAAATTTTCTCATATTTTTTCAATTTTGTCATATTTTTGGCATATTTTCATTTTGAATTAAACATTTGGTAATATTTCTACAGCTAACAAAACTAAGTAGTTAGGATATCAGGATATCATATACAGATCGCATTTATGGCCCGATCCTTACGAAATTTAGCATGGAGATAAGATGAGGGTCAGAAAAGAAGCCTACTCTTTTTGGAGATGATCGCCATATATTTAGGGGTTGAAATGGACCAAAAAACTGCAAAATTGTCAGCAGGTCGTAATTTTTAACAAATTTATGCGTGACAAATAAGTTGGCAGTTTGGCAGCCTCAACAAAACACCAACAGAAGTAGCAGTAACGGCACAACAACACAGCAAACACAAAAAAGAGCAAAATAAAAGCAAAAAAATACCCAAATCCTGCCACTTGAAACAGCAAGGCTTACAGAATTCCTTTTTGACGACAGATTTTGTGCCATTCAAGGGTTTGCGGCATATGGGTGGCATTTCGGTTTTACTAACGATTTGGGAACCGACCCAGCACAACACAGAACAGTACAGCCAAGTGTTGTTGTGGTAAAACTGTGCGGGCTGGAAAAATTTCGAAAGTGTTTTGAACATTGTTGCAACGTGACTTCAATGCAATATTTCGTTTTGACACACAAACGATGAACACTCAGCATGGACATTTCTCCAAAAATGAAAATAAAAAGGCCACAAGTGATGTTCCCTATCTCGGAGTTTTTTTATTTATTTTATTTTTTTTTTCACCCAGCTCTTGTCGTTGTAAAATAAAACAAAAAACTAACGAAAAAATTAAACAATTTTCAACAGAATTTTGTTTTTCTTTTCGTGTTGTCTATATTTTGTTTTTGATTTTTTTTCGTAGAGAAAATAAAAATTTGATAAATGATGGAAAAGAACTTGAAGTAGTATAGAGTCGGTAAAATACTGCAATTATCAACAAATATTTAAGTGGTTGGCACAATGGTAGAATGTTAAATACACTACCGATCAAAAAATATCACAGAGAGAGTTTGTCGTTTGCGGGATCGGACATTGATAACCCAACATTATTCAAAAGGGGGAATTTTTTAAGAGTTATAGGAAAGCTAAAAATTTGTTTTGCAATGCTTCAGGCTGATCTTCTCTCAAAAATCGACAATTTTGCTTATTTACATACCCATTGAGCCAACCATGAGCTTCGTCGCAAAATGGTATAACCGAGCTGAACTTTGTTGATGATTTAAAATTATACTGTGAATGGCATAGAACAAGTTATTTCTTTGGAACTTAAAATTGGTAGAAAATTGTTTGTAAAACTTTATAAGATTAGAAAATATGACTATACCGACAAAGTAACAATATCAATATTAAACCAGTAAAGAAAGTCTTAAAGTCGGGCGGGACCGACTTTATGATACCCTACACCACTTTGCGAATCTAATTGAGCTCCACATAACAATTAAAAGTTTTTATGGGAGAATTCAATCATACACCCTATGATTATATTTATAATTTAAAATTTAAAGGACTAAATATGCCGAAGCATTTGTATCCTTTAAATTGGGGCTTGTATTGCCCATTTGGTACACAATTAATTTGAAATCGGATAAAAATATATATGGGATCTATATCCAAATCGGAACCGATCTCGATAAAATTTGGCAAACATATTTCTGAGCCGTATTTCATATATTTCCCTGAATATCGTTGTTACGGAGTGCATATTACGGCTGTGGGTAACAAATATGACAAATCGGAAGAACAGTATATATGAGAGCTATAGCTATATCTGAACCGATCTTCACCAAATTTGACGTACTAGCTTCTAGACTCAATTCGGTCGTAAGTGCCAAATGTCATCCAATTTGGGCAAATATTAGACGTCTGGTGCACAATCAAAAGTAAATCGGACGAAGTTATATGTGAGAGCTATATCCAAATCTGAACCGATCTCGATAAATTTTAGCAAATGTATTTCTGAGCTGTATTTGATATATTTCCCCAAATATTGTGATTGTGATTACGGCTGCGGAGGAGAAAAATAACAAATCGGATGAACAATATATATGTGAGCTATAGCTATATCTGAACCGATTTCGATCAAATTTGGCATACTTATTTGCAGATTGGACCTGAACAATCTGATCGTACGTGCAAAATTCCATACTACTCGGACTGATATTACACGTTTGGTGCACAATGAAAGGCAAATCGGACGAAGATATATATGGGAGCTATATCTAAATTTTGACCGATTATCTCCAATTTCAATAGGGTTCGTCCTAGGGCCAAACAAATGATTTGTGCAAAATTTCATCTGGATAGGGCAACAAATGTTTACAAAAATACATGGGCAGGCGGACGGACGGACGGACATACATAAATCGACTCAGAATGTGAATCTATGCAGATAATCAAAAGGAACTATGGGCCTATCTCGTTTCAAAGGCGCACACAGGCTGCAGGTGTGGCATCAGTGGGTCGTCAATACAGAGTGAGATGAAAAAACTGCAACCAACTTCAGACTGCGGTCATTTCTAAGCCACTCGTTCGACAGTTGTTAAAATTATTCCAGTGACAGCTCATTATATTGTTTACAAGCGTACAATAGCATTTTTGTGGGAATTTTATAGAAAAAAAGTTATTCGTGATGGAATTCAAGCGCGATAGTGTGATTTCTTTAAATTTGACTGGAAAACCACAAATGGCTATCGTTAGAGCACGGCAGCATTTAAATGTAAATAAATCTTTTGTGTCTCGTACCATTGCTCGTTATCGTGATACTGGTAGCGTAGTGGACGGAAGAAAACAGCAACATCAGCAGAAATGGTTCGAAAAGAAAAGAAGCTACTTGATCGAAACCCGCGTTGCAGTGGCCCAAAAAATGGCTCGTGAGCTGTATATATCGCAATATTCCATTCGGCAAATATTGATAAATGAGCTTGGGGTAAAGCTATTGAAATTCCAAAAAGTGCAAGATCTTACACCGCAAGAGAATGATAATAGACTTCAAAGGGCTAAAGAGTTGCCTCTCTTGGCCGAAAGTGGTGAACTGTCGAATTTGGTTTTCTCCGATAAGAAAACATTCGCTGTCTAGCAGTTTGTAAACAAACAAAATGATCGTGTTTACTTGCCAAAGAGGTGAGCTGCAATGTGCACCTTCGGTTGGCATCAGAATTAATGCCAAATATTATCGCAAAAGTGTTTCTAGAGGGTGTATTAAAGCCTTGGGCACGCAAACATTTTGGCCGCAGACCTAGGACATTCAACAGGACTCATCACCACCGCACTCAGCACGCGCTACCCAAGAATGTTTACAAAATGAGGTTCCTCGCTTCATTTCCAGCGCACAATGGTCACCAAAATCTTCGGACACCAATCCGTTGTACTATTGTGTCTGGAGTATTTTGGAAAGCAACATTGGCACTAAAAAATACCAAAGTGTCGATCACCTCAAGCGAGCGCTTCACCGGGAATGGACCAAAATACCGCAGAGCAACATTCGGACAGCTTGTGACGGTTTAATTGGCAGTTTGAAGGCCATAATTCGTGTCTAAGGTGACCAATACGAAGAAATCTAAACTTATTCTAAAATTTGATGCTATTTCCGACATTTTTTGCTTTCATTCAATAATTTTTTTTAAAAAAATGTAAAAATTATGGCTTTTGATTTTGTTGCAGTTTTTTTTATTTCACCCTGTATTTTTCCAGAAGATATCTTATTCACTATGGAATCAAACTGAGCATGACTGATATACCAGATATTGGATCAAAATCGATCGATAGGTACGTCGTCGATAAATCATTTGTATGATTTTGTATCGGTAAGCATCAAAGTATCGTCAAAAAGCGCATACAGGTTGCAGGTACGGCATCAGTGGGTCACCTTTAGACAATCGGTCAGTCGTCAATAAATTATTAGCAGGCCGAAGGTTGTAGATTGACGCTCGATATGTTGTAATTTTGTCATAATATAGGTTGGTCAGATTGCTAACAGATGGTCACCAAAAGTCCATCGATAAATTGCCGATAGTTTCGTTATAGACTCAACAAGTAAAAAAGCTGTAAGTTCGACCGGGCCAAATTTCTAATACGTGGAGGATATTCAAAGTTCGGCCCAGTCGAACTAATTTGAAAACTGTGGAACTAATTTGAAAATTTTCAAAAAAAAAAAAAAATAAAATCCGTTAAGAATTCTTTTCAAATCTTAAAAATACCAAATGAAGCCGTTATATAAGGGTCTATACGACGACGTAGAACTGCAAAAATCGGTGAATAATGTAGCTAAAATCGTCAAAATGTCGAATATAAGGGGTACCATTATATGGGGGCTATACCAAAACGTGGACCTACACAGACAATTTTCTGCATTAGGCTGTAGTATCCAATACAAACTTCAAATACCAAATTTGAAACAATTCCGGTGAATAATGTAGTTAAAATCATCAAAATACCGAATATCTGGAGGTACCGTTATATGGGGGCTATGCGAAGACCCGGACCTGTACAGACAATCTCCTGCCATAGGCTGCAGCATCCATTACGAATATCAAATACCAAATTTGAAAGAATTCCGATGAATAATGTCGCTAAAATCATCAAAATACCGAATATCGGGAGGTATCGTTATAAGGTGGCCATACAAAAACACGGACCTGCACAGAAAATTTTCTGTCTTTGACTGTAGTATCCATTACGAACTTCAAATTCCAAATTTGAAATAATTCCGGTGAATAATGTTACTAAAATCATCAAAATACCGAATATTAGGAGCTACCGTTATATGGAGGCTATACGAAGACGTGGACCTGCACAGACAATTTTCTTTCTTTGACTGTAGTATCCATTTCGAACTTCAAATACCAAATTTGAAACAATTCCGGTGAATAATGTCACTTAAATCATCAATTAAAGGAGGTACCGTTATATAGGGACTATACCAAAACATGGACCAACATGGCTTATTTTCAATACCTAAAGTCCTGCAGACATAATATACATTATAGTAACATTTTATCAATCTACCTTAATTCGTTCGGAAGCTGGAGTGATTTCCACAGACGGACTGACGGAATGACATCGTTAAATTGACATAGAATTTTAATCTGATCAAGAATATTTGTAGGGTCTAAAATGTATATTTTGAGGTGTTACAAACGGAATGATAAAACTTAATATACCCTCCATACTATAGTGGAGGGTATAAAAAGGACTAACACGGACTGTTAGAAAAAATCAAACATTTTTAGAAGGACTTTTTGCTGCGGATTGGGGTTGTACATGGAATCCGAGATTAAGAAGTCCAAACCCCGTAGAGTAAAACTTAAAGCTCCCCAAGGTGGTTGAAATCTCCGTAACTGGTTAACCTCTACTTTTCCGGAATTCCGCGCCCGTCGGTCATTGATGGCAGGACAAACACCTAACTCGCGAAGTGGACCAACTTCTTTCAAGTTAATAATTACCACCGTGGGAGTCATCCAAACCATTAAACTCCCCCACTCTAGGGTATCAGGAAGAACCTGTGTGGTCTATAGCGATTTAAGAGAGATGCAATCACCGACCGGTTTTATATGAATGCCTTCCTCGGAGGCTCACATTGAGTTCAATATTGCTGCAATTAAGTTTTGTTAACTTTTTTTTAGTAGATTCAAAATGTCTTGAAAATTTTAAAAAGGGGGCTTGTTACATATGCCTTAAAGAACCTAGGATAACTCCAATGTCATAGCGACCCGTAAAAACAAAGCAACAAAATTTCTGTTGTGACATCAACAACAAGGGGCACTTGCAGCGTACCGCCACTACTGATGACTGAGGCTGTGGCGTTGATGACACTGACGATGATGTGACAATGTTGGCTGACTGGCTGGCTGGTTGGTTGGCTCTTTGCCTTAGCTGATGATAATGGGTCTGTGCTCTAAATGTGACAACGGCTTGGATGCTTCATGGTTTTTGGGATCGTTGGTTGCTATTTGTGGTCTATGTCGTTTATACGAAGCTGGAGCAACGTTTCATTTTTTTTTTGGGTGCTACCCTCGATAGATGACGACAACGACAATGTTCACTAGTTTTCAAGTGTCGTGTGGGAAGGGCACTTCGATTGCGTTTTTCTTTTTTTTCGAATGGTATTTCACTGGCAAATGGTGGACGTCTGGTGGCAACGCCACTGACCATTAGGGTTGACTGCTGGCCGCTACTGCTGTTGACAATTTGTACAGCATGTCAGTGTTGTCATCGTGAATTTGACATGTGATGTGACAACGAGAATCCAGTGGTGTTCGTTATCCCACAGCGTGTCCACATTTTGCGATCGTCAGCCTCTGGTCCACCCTCACGAGTATTCACACAGAAGCACTGAACACGGAGCAAGTTCGGGCAAAAAACAATTCCATTGGCCACATTAAAGTCCACATCCAGAAGTAATTAAAACCTGCAAATGCAAATTTAATATTTTGTTGACTTTGTCACCGATCCGTGTATTTAATGGAATTGCTTTGTTGCTGCTCTTGTTTGTCGAACAGTTGGCGACAAATGTTTCCAATGCCATTGTTCAATTGTTGTTGTTCTCGTTGTAGTTGGCATTGCTCTTGCTGTTGCTGTTGTTGTCGCTTTGGCCGTCGTTTTACTTTTTTTAGAGTCATTATTACGCACTAATTATGCGTTGATTGTTTTGTGGTAATTAAATGCCTTTTTGCATATGTTTTATGCACATTTGCAGATTTGGTAGGGTCGGCTTTTAATGAATGAAAAGTGGCCTCACAGATGGCGCGTGACAGAATTTTTAATTAATATAATGTTTTTTATTACATTTATTGGTCAATAAAATATTGAAGTTGTAAGAGCATAACCCTACATTGCTGTAGATGCATCCTGTCAAAGTATCAAAATTTACCTACTATGTATGGTGGAGGGTATGGTGGAGGGTATAAAAATTGTAACAAAACTACTCTCATTTTTATTGTTATATTCTAAAGCGACTTTTTTCCGATTTTATCCTTTTCTGTCAGTAGAACATTCCGCATTGCCAAATCGATATACATTAAAAATATTGATATACATTAAAAATATTCTATGACGAGGTAGTAGTAACCCTTAGAAACCGATATGTCAATTAAAGGCCAAATCATTCTAATGGGGGGATACCTCCATACCAAATCGTCGGCCTTTTTAATACTTTTTTGAAATTTTCTTACTTAGAACTCAAAATACCAAAATTTGGCGAAATTAATATGAAAACAAGTAAGGAAAGGCTATAGTCATGCGGGACCGACCATGTGATACCCTACAACATTACAATATGTTAGAAGTCCATTTTGGGAGATTTCGCTTTTGAAATTATGTCACGGAGCACTGCCCATATATTACCCTTAGCTTTTTGACCAGGGACATTTGCCCAATATTTACGCATTCTGTCGTGAAGAAAGTTGTTGTAGGCCAATGTAATCCAATGGTCATCCAAGATGCTAGAATTCTTCCCTGTCCTTAACTTTCTTCTCAGGCGTGTCGATTGGCTTCAATTGTGTGATTAGGAATTTTTTTCTGTTTTTTGGTTCATTTGAACCCCTAAATATTTCGCGATCATCTCCAAAAGCAAGAGGCCTCTCTGTATCTCCAAATTTAGACTCATCTATATGATTTGCTTGTCTACGATATTTTCCAAAATCTGAATAAAAATCCAGAAGTTCGCCCTGTAAGTAATTTTCAACGTTTCGTAGAATGGAAATGTTGGTATATTTTCACACAAAAGTAGTGGTCCATTCAACCCACTGTGCTAAACTCTGACCTCATGCGAGATTTCGTGTCTTTTGGCCTTGTGACCTTATTAACGTATGCAAAATCAGGAACATTTTTTGATTTTGCCTAACCCAATCCTTGAGAAAATTTTCGTGAGGATCGGACGATAATTGCAATCTGTATATAATAACCCCAACCTGTGTTGCTAGGTGTAAAAAATTTACAAAATAAACACTTCAATATTTTAAGTCAAACTGATAAAATCTCATGCGATAAAAAATATGAAAAAATAAATGTCACAAAATACTAGAAAATCCATATTGACATCAATATTGACATCTTTTTATATTGTCATCTTTTTTTTCAATATTGACATCTTTTTATGCGATTTATTCACATTTTATTCTTTTATCAAGAGGACATTCTGAATTGACAAAATTTGTCAAAATCGGTCTAGCCATTCTTGAGATATAAGCATTCTAGCAAACATCCCCTTCCTTTGTATATAAACATTGTATATATTTCGCTATATATATCCGATATATTTACTATCGGCATCTACGTAACGGTCAGAATTGACCTGTTCATCTATTGTGACTTCGTCGGGATAAAAAATATTCCCGGTTTAATGTAATATTTGACTAAATAAAACCTGATAACCACCAGAAGTGGAAGGCTTCTGCCCAGCCATAAGCTCTAGCCCCATGCAAACTTCCGCTTCGATTGGTTTATAATTGCGACCTGTAGAGTAACTGCAAAATCAGGAAATTTTTCAGTTTTTGGTCCATTTCGACCTCTAAATATTATGCGATCTTCTCCAAAAGCAATAGCCTTCTATTCTGGCCCTGGCCCCACCTTCATTCTAAATTCGGGCCATAATTGCGACCTGTAGAGTGATTACAAATTAACATGGACAGACGGACGGATGGACATGCATAGCTAGATTGACTCAGCTCGGCGAGATAGGAAGATCCATGTATACTTTCCTATGTGGAAAACCAATATTTCGAGGTGTTACATAATTTTTGGCCCAATCAAACTTATAATACCCCCAACACATAGTGTTGTAGAGTATAAAAATATCACAAAATAGTACAGAAAAATATGAACACTCTTACGCGTTTTATAAAGATTTTAGTCTTTTCTGCCAGACAGCCACTCTGAATTGGGGAGAATTGTAAATTTTTCTTGAGTTATAAATGGCCTTTAGAGTTCTTCCATTTCACTCGCTAAATATTATTCGATGACCATCCAAATTGCTAGGCTGTCTATTGGTCTTGTGACCTATCGAGTCGCTGCAAAAATTAACCCCTAAATGTTATGCGCTCATCTCCCAAAACAATAGGCTTCTATTCAGACCCTACCCCAACCACTATGCAAAATTTTGACCTGTATAAAAAATAATAAATCTTTTAATCGTGTTTTGGAGGGGTTCAACTATGATGGCTTCAACTATATACGCAGTTGCTTTTTCGAGTTCTCGCACCAAAATGTTTGCTTAAAAAAATTAAAATTATGTTAAGAAAGCTAAATACATTTTAATTAATTTGGAAAATAATAAATCTCCTTCATAAATATGTATATTTTTTTCGCTTAATAAACAGACTATAGTTTAGACAATTTGAAAGTTTTAGTGAGTACAATACCTCAGTCCAATTTTTGTTGGCATTTGGCGATTTTCATTGTTGGAAAAGGTATGGCAAGATCGGGCTCTTTGATTTTAAAGGCCGTTTTATTTATTAATTTTTTTTTATACCATTATATATCACGACATTTGACATAATTGTCACTTTTAACTATTTTTACAAAATTTTATCATTGCACCTAACAACACCCTTTAAATGTGATTTTGCTACGTTGCATGTGATTTTAACATGTGCCATTTTTCACAGTAATTTTCTGGCAAATATATATGAAATGAAAAAATCCCCTTTATATTTGTTTGTACACTGGTTGTAGGTGCTGTACGTACACCATACACGTGAACGTGGCAGAGGGTGAATGTGTCCATGTTTTATAATATAATTTCGAAACATAAATGTTTTACCATTACTATCGCCAACAAGACCTTTCACATTTCACTTCCCACCCACCCACACACACACACACACTCCGCATTGGACGGTGAGAAATATAAAAATGGTTGGAATGTGCCGACCGACCGGCCGTCCGAACAAAAAGTAATCTTAAATTCGCGATAAATATTTTTTGTTGTTGCTGTTGTTTGTATTGTTGTCGTCATTCCCTGCCGCTACAGTGCCGTGTCATTCGCATTTTACACATTCTCCGAATGCATTTTCCTGTGACAGTATAACTCGGCATGTGTGTGATGGTTGGCTGTCCCATGGTGAAATAGGGTTATTTTTTTAAACCCTACAACACAATGTGTTGGGGGTATTATAAGTTTGATTGGGCCAAAATTTATGTAACACAACGAATTATTGGTTTCCCACATAGTAAAGTATATATGGAACTTCCGATCTCGCCGAGCTGAGTTGATCTAGCTATGAAATTGAAAATGGAGGTGGGGTCAGTGCCAGAATAGAAGCCTATTGTTTTTGGAGATGATCGCATAATATTTAAGGGTTGAAATGGACCAAAAACTGACAAATTTCCTGATTTTGCAGTTGCTCTACAGGTCGCAATTATAGACCAATCGTAGCGGAAGTTACCATGGGGCTAGAGCTTAGGGCTGGCCAAAAGCCTTCGAATTTTGATGGCAATCGGGTAATACGTAGTGGGCAGAATAGACCATAACATTTGTGTTAATTAAAAGTCGAATTTTCCATTAAACCGCGAATATTGTTAATCCCTGAGAAATCACAAATAGACGAACGGGTCAATCCAAACCGTCACGTAGATGCCGGTAGTATAATTATCGGATACATATAGCGAAATATACACAATGTGTATATACAAAGGAAGGAGATGTTATTTAGAATGTTTATATCTCAAGAATGGCTGGACCGATTTTGACAAATTTTGTCAATTGAGAATGCCCTCTTCGCATAAAAGTACAAAATCCTAAAAAATCGCATTAAAAGATGTTAATAATGATGTAAATATAGATTTTGAAGTATTTTGTGACATTTTTTATTTTTTCATATTTTTTATCGCATGTGATTTTTTCAATTTGACTTATAATATTGAAGTATATATTTTGTAATATTTTTTCACCTTACAGCACAGGTTGGGGTTTTATATACAGATTGCAATTATCGTCCTATCCTCAGAAAAATTTTCGCAAGGGTAGGGTTAGGCTCAGAAGGGCTAGGCCTATATTTTTCAAAGATGTCCGCAATATATTTGGGTGTTGACATGGATCAATAACTGATTCTGCAGCCTTTATAAAGGTCACAAATAGAAACAAAAGGAAAGGCGAAATCTTCCAAAATGGATTTGGACATAAGGATTGGACGACTATAGCCTTTGCTTACTTGTGTTTAAATAAGTGTTTGAAAAATTGGGACAGTAAAGTGCAGAACATCATAATATAGAAATCTATATTAATAAAGAACTAAGGTAATTGACTGACTTAATGACTCATCTGAAGCTCGAATCTGGATATTTTCGGTGAGAATGTACGAAAAATACAAAAATGTACTACATTTGGTACATTTTCGTATCATGTGAACGGCTAGAGCTTAAAACTTTAAATTTGGAAGAGAAATCAAGGTTGATGTAAGGGAGTAAGGTACTAAATTTTGTACAATTTGATTTGGAGGAACGGATGGAGCTGGAATCCTGAAATTTGAAATTAATTTTACTGGAGGAGTGTACGATTTGGATATGGAAGAAGTTTTCGAAAAGCGTAGAATTTGAATTTGGTTGAACCGAAAGAGGTGGAATCTGAAACTTGGAATAGGATTACTATGACATTCTAGGACTGAGTAATCTAGTTTCGGGTATTCGTACAAACATATGTGAACTGAATGGTACTAAATTTGGTACAATTTAAATTTTGTGAGAACCAATATAGTTGGAATCCTTAAATTTGGAAATAAGTTTAATATTGCATTGTAGGACTGAGGTATGTAATTATTTGTACTTAATTTGAAATTTGTAAATATGACTCCACATATAATGATGTGGGTGTTATGATAAATTAAACTTAAGTGTTTGGGTGAGCCAATAGAGCTGATGTCCTGAAGGATATAGTTTTGGAAATTTGTATACAGGGGGAGATAAAAAACTGCAAGAAAGTCAAACGCCTTATTATTTACTTGTTATACCCTACAACACTATGTGTTGGGGGTATTATAAGTTTGATTGGGCCAGAATTTATGTAACACCTCGAAATATTGGTTTCCCATATAGGAAAGTATATATGGATCTTCCTAGCTCGCCGAGCTGAGTCGATCTAGCTATGTATGTCCGTCCGTCCGTCCGTCTGTCCGTCTGTCCATGTTAATTTGTAATCACTCTACAGGTCGCAATTATGGCCCGATCTTCACGAAATTTAGAATGGAGGTGGGGATAGGGTCAGAATAGAACCCTATTTCTTTCAGAGATGATCGCGAAATGTTTAGGGGTTGAAATGGACCAAATACTGAAAAAATGTCGGATTTTGCAGTAGCTATACAGGTCGCAATTATAGATCAATCGACGCGGAATTTCGCATGTAGCTAGAGTTTAGGGCGGGGAAGAAGCCTACCAATTTGGGTGGTCATCGGATAATATTTAGCGGGTAAAATAGACCATATCTTTTGTGTTGAAAAAATTCAACATTTTTCATTAAACCGCGAATATTTTAAATCCTGGCGAAATCTTCTGATCTTTACATTGATGTTAACATCCAATAAATCGGATATATAGCAAAATATGTGCGATATATATGTCTATCAAAGAATATATGCTTGAAAGATCTCTTATATGTCGAGAACGGCTGAACTGATTTCGACAGTTCTCATTAATTCAGAATGGCCTCTTGGCAGAAAAGAAAAAACTTCTAAAAAATCGCATAAAAATATCTCTCTAAAGATGAAAATATTGATTTTGTAAAATTTTCTCATATTTTTTCAATTTTGTCATATTTTTGGCATATTTTCATTTTGAATTAAACATTTTGTAATATTTCTGCAGCTAACAAAACTAAGTAGTTAGGATATCAGGACATCATATAGAGATCGCATTTATGGCCCGATCCTTACGAAATTTTGCATGGGGATAAGATGAGGATCAGAATAGAAGCCTACTCTTTTTGGAGATGATCGCCATATATTTAGGGGTTGAATTGGACCAAAAAACTGCAAAATTGTCAGCAGGTCGTAATTATCGACCGATGTCCATTCCAGTGACTTTTTGGAGAATTCACAAATACAGGAAAGGTGCACTTCTGACTATTTCGTTAACGCTGATTTCGTTTGAAGAATATAGTCAAATGTCTGTATCTCATATAGATGCTTTTCAGTCAAAAACCAATAGTAAATGTTAATCTTTTGCCACTTCTGAGAGATTATAGGTCTTTGGGAAATATTGGTTCCAGATCTAGGAAGACCATTTACGTGCAACATCTACCAATAAATTGGAAATGAGCAAATTAATTTAAGTTGCTATTATTCGAAAATTAGAGAACGGAGCCTGATGGTTTTCTTTTATTATTTGCCACAATATCTTGTGGAATTCTATCGAGTATCTGTATCGTTTATTATAGTGTTGTAGGGTATTCAACGGTCGGCCCCGCTCGACTGTAGCCTTTGCTTACTTGTTTTTTAAATTTTATTGAACGAAAGCAAAATATGCCGGAAATGGCATAAAATTTTAGAATAAGTTTGGATTTGTTCGAATTGATCACTTTTGGCACGAATTATGGACTTCAAACGGCCAATGAAACCGTCACACGCTGCCCGAATGTTGCTCTGCGGTATTTTGGCCCATTCCCGGCGAAGCGCTTGCTTGAGGTGATCGACACTTTGGTATTTTTAGTGTCAACCTTGCTTTCCAAAATACTCTAAAAAGAATAGTCCAAGGGATTGGTATCCGGAGATTTTGTGCGCTAGAAATGAAGGGAGAAACCTCATTTTGTAACAATTCCTGGGTGACTCGTGCTGAGTCCCGTTGGAATGTCCAGGGTCTGCGGCCAAATTATTTGCGTGCCCAAGGCTTTAATACACCCTCCAGAAAATTTTCGCGACAATATTCGGTAGAGCTGGATTTCTGAAATTTGGAAATAACATTTGGTACAATTTGGATTTGTGTAAGCTGATAGGGCTGTTATCCTGAAGTTTGGAATTAAGATTACTGTTGGAGTATAGGATCGGGGTGCATAGGAACTTTTGGAAATTCGAACATATGTGTACTAAACAGTACTATATTTGGGACAGTTTGATATTGGATAAAATCTGACATTTTATATTAGGGTCGCTGTTTATGTAAAGGTGGTTTCGAAATTGTGTTCTATAATTTTCCGAAAAAATATAGAGGTTAAAATTCTGAAATTTAATTTTTAGGTTATTGATGGCATCTGTGTTTGAGATTTCCCAGTGGTTTAGAATGCCTACATTTTTTGTACGAAAAGTACTTAAATTTACCAAATTTGATATTGGGTGAAGGAGTACAACCGGAATCCTGAAATTTTTGAAATTTTAAGGTCTGTGTTTGTATCTGGAATTGAAAAATGGAGGTGGTTTTGAAATTGTACGTACAATACTAAGTATTACAAATTTTGGCATTAGTTGAAGGGATAGTGATAATATTCTTAAATATGATATTTATATAACTATTGGTAGCTGAGGTTGAGTTGTTATTATTTTTGGTATACTGGTAACGATAAGGGTATGTGGTTATCATTACCAGCAATGCTTAAGGTGGCACTTACGGCTATCAAATTTGTAAAAAAACTGAGCACCCATTCAATAACCCTTTAATCTTTTATATATTGCCACGTTGACAAACATGAGAATCTGCTTTTGTAATTGCATATATCCTGGTCCCCCTGCCGACCGTGACAAACAAACCAACATACATTCACACATACATATCGTCCCGCTACACTTAAATTTGTAAAGATATAATGGAGATATTTTTAAATTTCAACAATGCTAACGTGCTATTCAGTTTCATCTCAGTGTGTGGGTTACGATTGCTCCGGCCCCATCATGTAATGAAGGATGAAACCCCAGCACATACATCTATTCCCCCCCCCCCACTAACACACACACACTCACGCACACAATCCATATGTATCTGACTTTTTGGATTTTCGGTGCGTTTGTTCTGGCTGATGATAGGATTGGCGCGGACGACCTGAAAATGTGTTAATGACAGCTGTTGCAACCGTGTTGCGAAAGTTTTTGCAGCAACTGTCAAACACCTGCTGGATGTCATGCAGAACTATTGGAGAAATTATCATAATTGGCAATGACACATGTCCGCAGCGTGGATGGTGACACCGTTAATATGAAATGCAATTTTCATCATTTATTTGTGCAGTTTTCTTAAATTTTACTCAATTATGCACGAAAAATGTGTTCACG
Organism: Musca domestica; assembly: GCF_030504385.1. Lineage (NCBI taxonomy): Eukaryota > Metazoa > Arthropoda > Insecta > Diptera > Muscidae > Musca > Musca domestica. Next base: position 2,994,681 of record NW_026712364.1, on the reverse strand, counting down.
CCAAGCGTGAAGCCGCGAATAGCGTGCGCCACAATTGCCAGTAATATTGTGTTAAGATGGTGGATTGCATCGATGAGATGGGGTGGGGTGAGAGGGGGAGTTGATGCTGTGTCACATGCAAATACCACAAAAAGTTGAAATTTTACAAATGTCGCATAGATTGGCAAGTTCTTTGTAAGGGAATGACATTGACATTTTTCGGGGAATAAAAGTTTTACTATTTAGAATTTGAAAAGTGAAATTAAGTAGAAATTTGCATTTCTAATTTTTATACCCTCCACCATGAAGGGTATATTAACTTTGTCATTCCGTTTGTAACACCTCGAAATATAGCTTTCAGACCCTAAAAAGTATATATATATTCTTGATCAGCGTAGAATTCTAAGTCGATTTGTCGATGTCCGTCTGTCTGCCTGTCTGTCCATCTGTCTGTTGTAATCACGCAGCCTTCGAACGAATTGAGATAGAAGGCTAAAATTTTGCACACATGTTTATTTTTCCAGTAGGCAGGTTAAGTTTATAAATGGGCCATGTAGGTCCACGTTTTCATATATCCCCCATATAACGGTACCTCCTTATATTCGATATTTTGATGATTTTAAATACAATATCCACCGAAATTGTTTGAAATGTCGTATTTGAAGTTCGTAATGGATGTTATAGAATACGACAGAAAATTGTCTATGCTAGTCCAGGCCTTCGCACAGGTCCGATATAACGGTACCTCCCTATAATATGTTGATGATTTTAGCTACATTTTTCACCGCTTCTTTCAAGTTTCGAATTTGAATATGGTATTGGTTTATGACAAACAATGCCATAGGCATATGTTATTTTTTGAAAATTTCCAAATTCGTTTCAAATGGTCCGGCCGAACTTACTGCTTTTTAATTTGTTTGGATATATTTTATTTATATTTATTTTTATGGTTCTGTACTAAATTTTTTGTCTGTTGTAATCACGCTATCGTTCGAACAAATTGGGATAGAAGGCTAATATTTCACACATGTGTGTATTTTGCCGATAGACAGGTTACATTCGATAACTGGCCGTATATCCTGCATATAATGGTATCTCCCGATATGCGGTATTTTTATGATAGGATCTTCATAGAATCACTTTCTGAGTCGTCCATCCGTATGTCCATGAATTTTTGCGAATAAAATGCAGGTCGCATTTTTTACCCGACTGAGATGAAATTTTCCAAATAATATTTGTTTGATCCAAGGACAAACCCTATTGATATTGGTGAGAATCGGTTCAAATTTAGATATAATCGACAAATGTAAAATACGGTTGAATATGAAATAATCTATTCAATTTTCATAAAATCGGATGAAGATGGCTCCAAATATCATTCTTGTGGGGTGTATATTACGAATGTGAGGGACTTTAACACGAAATCGGATGAAACATATATATGGGAGCTTTAGCTATATGTAAACTGATTTTTACCAAAATTTGATTTTACTAAGATTTGAATTTCAGATACACTCACATGAGGTACGTTTTTATGCCCTAAACGTGTTTTTCATTTTTATACCCTCCACCATAGTATTAAGGGTATATTAAGTTTCTCATTCCGTTTGTAACACCTCAAAATATATATTTTAGACCCCACAAAGTATATATATATTCTTGATTAGCGATGTCCGTCCGTCTGAACGAATTGAATTAGATTGATAAAGTTTTACTCAAATGTATATTATGTCTTTCGTATATGATGTTCGTAGTGGATGCTAAAGCCTCTGCAGGGAGATTGTCTGTGCAGGTCCACGTCTTCGCATAGCCCCCATATAACGGCACCTCCCGATATTCAGTATTTTGATAATTTTAGCGACCTTATTCACCGGAATTGTTTCAAACTTGGCACTTGATGTTAGTAATGGATGCTAAAGCCTCTGCCAGGAGATTGTCTGTGCAGGTCCATGTCTTCGCATAGCCCCCATGTAACGGTACCTCCCGATATTCTGTATTTTGATGATTTTAGCGACGTTATTCATTGGAATTGTTTCAAATTTGGTATTTGAAGTTCAGAATGGATACTACAGCCTAAGACATAAAAACGTATATGCAGGTCCACGTCTTCGTATAGCCCCTTTATAACGGTACCTCCCGATATTTGGTATTTTGACGATTTTTGCGACATTATTCATCGGAATTGTTTCAAATTTGGTATTTATAGTTAGTAATGGATAATGCAGCCCCAGGCAGAAACATGTCTGTGGAGTTCCACATTTTGGTATAGCCCCATATAATAATACCTCCCAATATTGATGGTGTAAGCTACATTATTCACAGATTTTTTTCAAATTTCGCATTTGAATATTGTAATGGCTTATGACAAAACGTGCATATGCAGGTCCACGTCGTCGTTTAGACCCTAATATGACGGCTACATTTGGTATTTTAAAGACTTCAACACAATTTTTAACGGATTTTATTTTTTCGAAAATTTCCAAATCCCTTCCAAATGGTGGAGGGTATTCGAAGTTCGGCCCTGCCGAACTTACAAGTTTTTACTTGTTATACATTTCTGTTGAGGTATTCTGGGAATTTTATGACAAATAATTTGGATGAAATATTTTGATTTGATGCGATCCCGTTCAAAGGAAACTGTAAACCTTATTGTGAAAAAGGGGCCATAAAAGACCCCTTCGTTATCGGCTTGTGAGTTAACAAATCCGAGTATAGTTATTAGTAATATTGCGGAAGACATCATATATCTTAAATACAACGATGCAAAAGAATCCGAAAATTTCAAAATATAAAAATTCCAAAAATTCCTAAAATAATAATAATTAATAATAAAAATAATAATAATAATAAAAAAAAAAAAAATAATAATAGTAATAATAATAATAATAATAATAATAATAATAATAATAATAATAATATAATAATAATAATAATAATAATAATAATAATAATAATAATAATAATAATAATAATAATAATAATAATAATAATAATAATAATAATAATAATAATAATAATAATAATAATAATAATAATAATAATAATATAATAATAATAATAATAATAATAATAATAATAATAATAATAATAATAATAATAATAATAATAATAATAATAATAATAATAATAATAATAATAATAATAATAATAATAATAATAATAATAATAATAACAATAATAATAATAATTATAATAATAATAACCAGTAAAGAAAGTCTTAAAGTCGGGCGGGGCCGACTTTATGATACCCTACACCACTTTGCTAATTTAGTAGAGCTCCACATAACAATTAAAAGTTTTTATGGGAGAATTCAATCATACACGCTATGATTATAATTATAATTTAAAGTTCGAAGGACTAAATATGTCGAAGCATTTGTATCTTTTAAATTCGGACTTGTATTGCCCATTTGGTGCACAATTAATTTGAAATCGGATAAAGATATATATGGGAGCTATATCCAAATCTGAACCGATCTCGATAAAATTTGGCAAAGATATTTCTGATCTGTTTTTGATATATTTACCTTAATATCGTTGTTACGGAGTGCATACTACGGTTGTGGGTAACAAATATAACAAATCGGATGAATAATATATATGGAAGCTATAGCTATATCTGAACCCATCTTCACCAAATTTGACATACTAGCTTCTAGACTCAATTAGGTGGCATGTGCCGAATTCCATCCCATTTGGACAAATATTAGACGTTTGGTGCTCAATAAAAGGTAAATCGGACGAAGTTGTATATGGGAGCTATATCCAAATCTGAACCGATCTCGATAAAATTTAGCAAATGTATTTCTGAGCTGTATTTGATATATTTCCCCAAATATTGTTGTTGCATAGTGCATATTACGGCGGCGGTGGACAAAAATAACAAATCGGATGAACAATATATATGGGAGCTATAGCTATATCTGAACCGATTTCGATCAAATTTGGCATACTTATTTTCAGGCCTAATTTGGTTGTATGTGCAAAATTCCATACTATTCGGGCTGATATTACACGTTTGGTGCACAATGAAAGGCAAATCGGACGAAGATATATATGGGAGCTATATCTAAATTTCGACCGATTATCTCCAATTTCAATAGGGTTCGTCCTTGGGCCAAACAAAAGATCTTTGCAAAATTTCATCTGGATCGGGCAATAAATGCGACCTGTACTTTGTTTACAAAAATACATGGACAGACGGACAGACGGACAGACGGACGGACGGACATGCATAAATCGACTCAGAATGTGATTCTATGCAGATCATCAAAAGGAAGTATGGTTCTATCTCGTTTCCTTCTGCCTGTTACAAACAAATGCACAAAGACATAATACCCTGGCCAACTTGTGGTGTAGGGTACAATAATAATAATAATAATAATAATAATAATAATAATAATAATAATAATAATAATAATAATAATAATAATAATAATAATAATAATAATAATAATAATAATAATAATAATAATAATAATAATAATAATAATAATAATAATAATAATAATAATAATAATAATAATAATAATAATAATAATAATAATAATAATAATAATAATAATAATAATAATAATAATAATAATAATAATAATAATATAAATAATAATAATAATAATAATAATAATAATAATAATAATAATAATAATAATAATAATAATAATAATAATAATATAATAATAATAATAATAATAATAATAATAATAATAATAATAATAATAATAATAATAATAATAATAATAATAATAATAATACTAATAATAGTAATAATAATAATAATAATAATAATAATAATAATAATAATAATAATAATAATAATACTAATAATAATAATAATAATAATAATAATAATAATAATAATAATAATAATAATAATAATAATAACAATACTAATAATAATAACAATAATGGAAAATTTTCTATTTATTTTGTCCATTAAAAATCCCTTCAACAGGGATTTTTTAATTTTTTCCTATCTTTTTTATTTTTTTTTTAAGTTATCTTTTTTAAAGAAGACCTGGACCCCCATGCAACGTGTCGTACCAATCGGCCTTTATTTGGAATAATATAAGAAAATATTTATACATGTATATCTTTTGTTATATCTACGACATCTGGCTATAAAAGTCAACGAAAGTGGCATCAATGCAAAGGTTAGAAGTGTCATGTTCTTATAATTTTGATATTCGATTTTGAGTAGACAACGGAGTGGTGTGGAGTTAAAACATCCGTAATCATTTCAATATTATTAATTTCATAAAGCTCCACTATTACTACCTCCCCATTGCTTACATTCAATAATCTGTTATTGACTTTCTTAAGTCTTCCCATTTCCGTGTGAAAACGTACACTCTGGACTCAGCTGTTTAATTAGCAGATATTATGAAATTACATTGTGTTGGCGCTGTCATCCAATGATACTTTGCATCATAAAACCATCAAATGTCAAAAGTATCCAAAGATGTCGTGAATCTATCAACTGACGTTTAAAATGACATCAAGAGAAGGAACAAAAAAAAACAGAAACGTTCTGGAGTCTCAAACTTCTCTCCCTCCAAGAGCATGGGTATTCGACAAAAAAAAACTCATCTGAAGGAAGGAAAAATATCTCCACTCCAACCATCGTCATCATTATCATCAAAACACAACAACAACAACAACGACGACGACGACGAAGGAAACATTTGGCACAGACATGCAAACTTCAGTTCTATGCACCACACCAGAATGTCACTCCGACGCAGGCAAAGCATTTCTCATTTGACAGCAATTAGTTTATTAGTTTTTATTTCATATTTTTTTGTGTATTTAGTTTTTTTTTTATTATTTCCGAATAAAACATTTGTCGCTGTCGTGCTTAAGGGTTCCATACGACATTTTTGAGATCTTTTTATTTTTAAGGGTTTCAGATAGGCTCTATATGATTAAGTCTCTTTGGTCACCATTTCAGGGCATTTGGTATATCGTCATATTATTATTACACCCTCCACCTTGGAAAGGAGGGTATATTAACTTTGTCATTCCGTTTGTAACATGCTTAAATATTCGTCTTAGACCCCATAAAGTATATACATTCATAATCAGCATAAAATTCTAAGTCGATTTAACGATGTCCGTCTGTCTGTCTGTCTGTCCGTCTGTCTGTTGAAATCACGATACAGCCCACATTATTTGACGTACAGCGCCAAAATTTAGCAGAGCAATTGGTATTGTGTCTAGGATGGTTGGTATTGAAACTGAGATATATCGGTCCACGTTCTGGTATAGTCCCCATATAACGGTACCTCCCGATATTCGGTATTTTGATGATTTATGCCACATTTTTTCACGGATTTGTCTAAAAATTGGTATTTGTGAGTCAGAATGGGTCCTAGTTCGTGTGGCGAAACATTGTATGTATAGGTCCACGTTTTGGTATAGTCCCCATATAACGGTACCTCCCAATATTCGGTATTTTGATGATTACATTGTTTGGACGAACCCTATTGAAATTGGAGATAATCGGTAAAAATTTAGATATAGCTCCCATATATATCTTCGTCCGATTTGCCTTTTATTGTGCACCAAACTTGTAATATCAGCCCGAATGGAATTTTGCACATACAACCAAATTATGGAATTTTGCACATACAACCAAATTAGGCCTGAAACTAAGTATGCCAAATTTTATCGAAATCGGTTCAGATATAGCTATAGCTCCCATATATATTGTTCATCCGATTTGTTATTTTTGTCCTCCGCAGCCGTAATATGCACTCTGTAACAACAATATTTGGGGAAATATATCAAATGCAGCTCAGAAATACCTTTGCTAAATTTTATCGAGATCGGTTCAGATTTGGATATAGCTCCCATATATAACTTCGTCCGATTTACCATTTATTGTGCACCAAACGTCTAATATTTGTCCAAATGGGATGGAATTTGGCACATAAGACCGAATTTAGCCTAGAAGGTAGTACGTCAAATTTGGTGAAGATCGGTTTAGATATAGTTATAGCTCCCATATATATTGTTCATCCGATTTATTGTATTTGTTACCCACAGCCGTAATATGCACTCCGTAACAACGATATTCAGGGAAATATATCAAATACAGCTCAGAAATATATTTGCCAAATTTTATCGAGATCGGTTCAGCTTTGGATATAGTTCCCATATATATTTTTATCCGATTTCAAATTAAATGGGCAATACAAGTCCGAATTTAAAAGATACAAATGCTTCGGCATATTTAGTCCTTTAAATTTTAAATTATAATTATAATCATAGCGTGTATGATTGAATTCTCCCATAAAAACTTTTAATTATTAAGTGGAGCTCAACTAAATTAGCAATCTGGTGTAGGGTATCATAAAATCGCCCCCGCCCGACTTTAGGACTTTCTTTACTGGTTTTTTGCTACATTTTTTCACGGATTTGTCTGAAAATTGGTATTTGTAGGTCATAATGGGTTCTAGCTCCGTTAGCGGAACCTTGCATGTGTAGGTCCCCGATTTGGTATAGCACCCATATAACGGTACCTCCCGATATTCAGCATTTTAATTGTTTTTGCAACATTTCTTCTAATGTTTCCTTTAAGTTTGGCCCGGCCGAACTTAATGTTTTTTTTTTTTTTTTACTTTTTATCAAATATAGATCGAATTCGATTCGATGGCCGAAAATTCAAGAAAATTCTAGATTTTCATCAAAATAATTTGCCTTATGAAAAAGAAATCCTTCCGATTTTGTTCAAATTTTGCCAATTCCAATATTTGTGTCAGTGCAAAAATAAAAAACTATGTCGATCCACTCCATCAAGTGCCTTTGTTGCACAGTCTTAATAAAGTGAAAATATCGACAAACTTCTCAATCAGTTCTACAATATTCGGTATGCAAAATTTAAAACAGGTAATTGGCGTATGGAACACTTAAGCACAACACCGACAATTTCTGTTTAGTTTTCCATGCCGTAGTCATTTAGTGATTCCGCTATTCCCCTACCCTCCCGGACTGTGTAACAAACTTCTCTTTGTCCACAGTGAAAGTGTTATTTATGAACATTTTTGTGCGGCAGGCGTAATACTGGGGAGTGGTTCCTCGCTGTGGAGTGTCAGTGGCTCTGTTTAAATTGGTAATGATTTATGAGCAGAGCATAGGACAAGGAAACTCATTGGAATAAGGTAGGTTGCCACCTTATCTGCTAAACACTTTACTTCTATTTGTAGTTGCTGTTGTAATTTATTTATATTTATCACCCAAACGAATTGAATTCGAATTATGATGGGGTGGTAGAGGCAAGCCATATCGATGGCTGTATAACTCAAATATTTGAATCTAAATTATTTTAATTGGTTATGGCTTTCATAGGAGTGTTATGGGATTATGAAAAATCTTCACCACCCTACAAACAAAGTGTAATATAACCAGAGAACATAAATAGGAGTGGACAACCGAACTATCCGCATTTCTTTGTAACATGGAGAAGGAAGCTAGATATCCCCATAGTTACCTTTTGAGGATCTTCATAGAATCACTTTGTGAGTCAGTTTAGTCAATGTGAGTGCGTCTGTCCGTCTGTGGAAATCGCTCTATCATCCTAACGAATTGAAATTGAATGTTTCATCCCATTCGGTGCTTAAGTCACTCACATTCGCAATATGCGCTCCATAAAAATGATATTTGGTACCAGATATCAGATACAGGCCAGCAATACCTGTTTCAAATTATCAAGATCGGTTCAAAATTCGGTCTAGAAGCAACTACATCAAATTTGGTGAAAATCTGTTCAGATAAAGCTATAAATCCCATATACAGGGTGAGATGAAAAACTGCAACCAACTTCAGACAACTGATAAAATTATTCCAGTGAGAGCTCATTATATTGTATTGTGATGGAATTCAAGCGTGATATTGCGTTTGACTTTATTGCAGTTTTTTTACCTCACCCTGTATATGTTTTATCCGATTTTGTGCTTATATTCCTCATATTCGCAATATGCACTCCACAAGAATGATATTTGATACCGGATATCAGATACAGCTTGTGAATACCTCTGCCAAGTTTTAGAGGGATCAGATTTTTTATAGCTTCGATATACATTTTCATCCGATTTTACTGTTATTGTTCACCATATACAGGGAGAGATAAAAAAATCTGCAAAGCCATAATTTTTCAATTTTTTTTTTTTTTTTGAATGAAAGCAAAGCAATTGGCCGCCTTTGGCCTTCAAACGGCCAAGGAAACCGTCACTCGCTGCCCGAATGCTGTTCTGCGGTATTTTGGCCCATTGGCCCGAAGCGCCTGTTTTGAGGTGATCGCCACTTTGGTATTTTTTAGTGCAAACCTTGCTTTCCAAAATACTCCCGACACAATAGTCCAACGGATTGGTATCCGGAGATTTTGGTGATCATTGCTAATTTTGTAACCATTCTTGGGTGGCGCGTGCTTAGTGCGATTGTGCTGAGTCCTGTTGGAATGTCCAAGATTTAATACACCCTCCAGAACATTTTCGCGTTTGTAACATCCCTAAACATTCGACGTAAACCCCATAAAGTATATATATATATTCATAATCAGCATAAAATTCGTCGATTTAACGATGTCCGTCTGTCTGTATGTTGCAATCACGATACAGCCCACATTATTTGACGTAGAGCGTCAAATTTTAGCAGAACAATTTGTATTGTTTCAAGAATGGTTGGTATTGAAAATGAGATATATCGGTCCACGTTTCGGTGTAGTCCCCATATAACTGTACCTCCCAATATTCGGCATTTTTATGATTTTTGCCACATTTTTTCACAGATTTGTCTGAAAATTGGTATTTGTAGGTCAAAATGGGTCCTAGTTTGTATGGCGAAATATTGTATGTATGGGTCCATGCTTTGGTATAGCCCCCTATATAACGGTACCTCCTGATATTCGGTATTTTTATGATTTTTGACACATTTTTTCACGGATTTGTCTAAAAATTGGGAATCTTTGGTCATAATGGGTTCTAGCTCCGGTGGCGAATTATTGCATGTACAGGTCCACGATTTGGTAAAGCTCCCCTAAAATGGTACCTCCCGATATTCGGTATTTTGCCGAAATATTCTATGTATAGAGTCTCGTTTTTGTATAACCCCATATAGCGGTACCTCCCGATTTTCGATATTTTGATGATTTTTGCCACATTTTCCCACGAATATGTCTAAAAATTGGTATTTGTGGGTCATAATGGGTTCTAATGTTTCCTTTACCCTAACATGGAGGGTATTAAAAGTTCGGCTCTGTCGAACTTAATGTTTTTTTACTTGCTAATTATACCCTACAACACTATGTGTTGGGGGTATTATAAGTTTGATTGGGACAAATATTATGTAACACCTCGAAATATTGGTTTCCCACATAGGAAAGTATAAATGGATCATCCTAGCTCGCCGAGCTGAGTCGATCTAGCTATGTATGTCCGTCCGTCCGTCCGTCCGTCCGTCCGTCTGTCCGTCTGTCCGTCTGTCCATGTTAATTTGTAATCACTCTACACACCATAGCATTTGTGTTAAATAAAAGTCAATTTTTTCAGTAAACCGCGAATATTTTTAACCCCGGCGAAATCACGATAGATGAAGAGGTCAATTCTGACCGTTACGTAGATGCCGATAGTAAATATATCTGATATATATCGGGAAATATATACAATGTACATATACAATGGAAGGGGATGTTAGCAAGAATGCATATATCTCAAGAATGGCTGAACCGATTTTGACAAATTTTGTCAATTCAGAATAAGAATAAAATCTGAAAAAATCGCATAAAAATGTGTCAATAATGGTGTTATTATAGGTTTTGTAGCATTTTGTGACATTTTTTTATTTTTTCATATTTTTTATCGCATGCTATTTTTTCACTTTGACTTATAATATTGAATGTACATTTTGTAAAATTTTTTCACCTTACCACACGGGTTGGGGTTATTATATAAAAATTGAAATTATCGCCCGAATTCACGAAAATTTTCACAAGGCTCAGAAGAGCTATTGTTTTCAAAGATAACCGCAATATATTTAGGGGTTGAAATGGACCAACCACTAAAAATGTTCCTGGTTTTGCAGTCGTTATTAGGTCGCAAAAAGAAACCAAAGGACACGAAATCTCCCATGTAGTTATGGTTTAGGACAGCGGGTAGAATGGACCACTACTTTTGTGTGAAAAAAAATACCAACATTAATTACAGGCAATATCCGAAAAACACAAAAGGCGAACTTCTGGATTTTTATGCTGATTTTGTTGATGAATATAGCCAAATATTGTAGTCAAGCAAATCATTTAGATGGGTCTTAATTTTTAGATGCAGAGCGGCTTCTTGCTTTTGGAGATGATCGCAAATTTTTTAGTGGCTCAAATGTCCCTGGTCAAAATGGAAAAGGGCAATATCTGGACAATATCAAAAGCGAAATCTTCCAAAATGGAATTGGACATAAGGGTGCTTCTAACATATTGTAGTGTTGTAGGGTAGCACATGGTCGGCTCCGCACGACTATAGCCTTTGCTTACTTGTTTTTATAATTTTTTTACCATTTGTAGAAATATCCTAGTAAAAAGGAGTGGACTGATATCACATATCTTCGAACTTGATATAAGTTAGATCATAATATTGTTATGTTTTCTGTTTTATACTCCCTTCGAGAGCTATCGTGCACATCAGACGTTCACAGCTAGATTGACCCCAAATGTCCTGAAAGAGATCTAGGCTTCGGTCCGAATCAAATGATATATACCCTCCGCTCTGAAAACATTAGACTAAGGATAATATCGTCTTAAAACTGATTTGGTTCGCGGTCGTTATTTTGATGAGTCACATTTTGATTATATCAAATATTATATAGCCTACGTTGCCATACGGCGAATATAAAAATGTCTGCATTAAAAATTGTAAATCCAACTACATTAATTTTCTTAAATTTGGATTAATCCCACAAAACGACACAAAACTATTTGTTCACATTAGCGGTGGACAATGGAATTTAAAGCGATTGTTGTTGTTGGCTTTTCTGTATATGACAAAATTGTTTGAGGTCTTTTGTTGTATTTTCTCGTTTTGTAGTTTTTGTTGTTTTTTTTTTTTTTTTTGTATTTTCATTTATTGTCTGTTTTGTCCTGTCAACTTTTATCATATTTCTATCTGTTGTTATGACAATTTTATTTTCGTTTTTTCATTTTGTTGGTCACTAAACATTTTGTTGTTGTTGTTGCTGGTGGAAATTCGGTTGTGGCCATCCCAAACCCTGTTTAACTCTCCTCGTCGTGCCTACGGACAAAAATGGACCTTCCACATTAATGTCAGTTGTCATGGCAGTTCCACTGGCTATTGAACGAAACATCATCGGAAAGAAGTTGTGGGTGCGGCTGTGGAAGGTCCATTCTTTTGTTATTGTTCATAATTGCGGCCAAACGTTTCGGTTATATTGGCTCCTCCGTCACAGGCAAAGCGAACTGTGATGATCGCTGAGTGCTGAGTGCCATCGCATTGCATTGCTTTGTACTCCATTTCCATTCGTTGTGTCCCCACCATCGGGGACGTTGTCAACGTTGTTGAGGTTTTTCGAATTGTTGTGGTTTTATCTGCTTTCGTATTTTTGGTTTTCACCATAGCTGGCATAGCTGGGGAAAAAAATTAAATCAAATAAAAAATGGTAAAATATTGCATTATTATTATATGTTTTCCCAGTGACGATTCTCGTCTGATTGTCGACTCAGACAATCAAAACAAAGCAAAACAAACGATAGATATTTTGGTCTACTTGTTTTGTTGTTTTGTTTTTCAAACGGAAATGGCAATGTTGTGCAGTTGGCTTCTCTTCGGGACAAATGCTGAAAAAAAAACGTTATCCTCTCGTTTGTGGCCACTTAATGTTGCATCGAGACAGATATGCGGTTACTTGGCTGTTTTTTTTTTTTTTCTTTTTTTTTGGATGGAGACACAGAAATCGCTTTACAATATTGTTTCGATTACAAACTGTTTATGTTATAAAAGTTGATGTGAAATAAAAATATAAAAGAAAAATGGTTAAATTGAGGTTAAATTCAGTGGGTCTGAAAGTCAAAATATTCAACAAAATGGAAAGAAAAATTATCAAGGAAAGGATTTCCTCTTTCTTTATCTTCAGTTTCTAATTTAGGATTTAAAAACGTTTTTTTTTTTCGGAAATTATAAATGAAAACCAGTAAAGAAAGTCTTAAAGTCGGGCGGGCCGACTTTATAATACCCTACACCACTTTGCTAATTTAGGAGAGCTGCGCATAACAATTAAAAGTTTTTATGGGAGAATTCAATCATACACGCTATGATTATAGTTATAATTTAAAGTTAAAAGGACGAAATTTGCCGAAGCATTTGTATCTTTCAAATTCGGACTTGTATTGACCATTTGGTGCACAATTAATTTGAAATCGGATAAAAATATATATGGGAGCTATATACAAATCGGAACCGGTCTCGATATAATTTGCAAAGATATTTCTGAGCTGTATTTGATATATTTCCCTGAATATCGTTGTTACGGAGTGCATATTACGGCTGTGGGTAACAAATATGACAAATCGGATGAACAGCATATATGGGAGCTATAGCTATATCTCAACCAATCTTTACCAAATTTGACATACTTGCTTCTAGACTAAATTCAGTCGTAAGTGCCAAATATCATCCAATTTGGGAAAGACGTATGAGATATGAGACGTTTGGTGCACAATAAAATGCAAATCGGACGAAGTTATATATGGGAGCTATATCCAAATCTGAACCGATCTCGATAAAATTTAGCAAATGTATTTCTGAGCTGTATTTGATATATTTCCCCAAATATTGTTTTTACAGAGTGCATATTACGGCTGCGGAGGACAAAAATAACAAATCGGATGAACAATATATATGGGAGCTATAGCTATATCTGAACCGATTTCGATCAAATTTGGCATACTTATTTTCAGGCCTAATTTGGTTGTATGTGCAAAATTTCGTACTATTCGGGCTGATATTACACGTTTGGTGCACAATAAAAGGCAAATCGGACGAAGATAAATATGGGAGCTATTCTAAATTTTTACCAATTATCTCCAATTTCAATAGGGTTCGTCCTTGGGCCAAACAAATGATTTGTGCAAAATTTCATCTGGATAGGGCAATAAATGCGAACTGTACTTTGTTTACGAAAATACATGGACAGACGGACGGACGGACATGCATAAATCGACTCAGAATTTAATTCTATGCAGATCATCAAAAGGAACTATGAGTCTATCTCGTTTCCTTTTGCCTGTCACAAACAAATGCACAAAGACATAATACCCTGACCACCTTGTGGTGTAGGGTATAATTAAAATTTCCACCATTAATGTAGAAAACTTTAAAAAGATACCTAACAGAACTACGTCCAACTCTCCATTACTAAATTACCTAAATGAACCCTGGAATTCCTTACTGTGGGGCTTTCTATTCAAATAAATATATATGTCCCCGTACCACCCCAAATCTCTGCCATCGCATACCTTAATGTCATGTCTGGCAGAGATAAGGAAATTCGTTGTTTATGTATCACTATCTTCTGCTTACCTTCGCATAATATCCACATTTGTCCTCTTCTCTGGCGTCGTCCTCTATGCCATTGCATTCATCCTATTAGCAAGGATATTAATCAAAGGTAAAAGTGTTGCAGCAAATTTTCTGATGTGAACATAAGGCAAGAATTCTACATGAAGAAAAAAAACACACAACATAAATCATATGCATATTATTAGAACAGTGGTTGAAACAAAACTTTAAGATTCAACGGTGCATGTCTATACCCTTAGCCGTATGGCTACATATGGCATATAGTAATTTGAAACGTACAAAATATGTCTCATTTTGGCTTTTGAAACCATGACTCTTTAAGCAAAATGCTTTTCAGTAAGTTTGGAGTGAGTCCAGTAATGTCCATATGCCTACCTGGTCGAATTTCAGCTCAGCCTAAGTGCTTCAGAGGGAGGGTTAGATGTCATCTAATACGATCAAAATGTGCCTCTAACTTTGTAAAAGTCTAAAGTATTCTTTTAATACCCTTCACCATAGTTTGTCATTCAGTTCGCATTAAAGGTCCGCAGAACTTTCGATATAGCTCAGCCTAAGTGCTTCAGAGGGAGGGTTAGATGTCATCTAATACGATCAAAATGTGCCTCTAACTTTGTAAAAGTCTAAAGTATTCTTTTAATACCCTTCACCATAGTTTGTCATTCAGTTCGCATTAAAGGTCCGCAGAACTTTCGATATAGCTCTCATACATATCAAACAAAACAATATTTGTTTGGCCGGACTAATGGACTAACCCTAATGGAATTGGTTAGAATCGGTTCAAATGTAGATGGAGTCCCCATATATATCTTCAACCGATTTCGTGTTAATTGGACATTAAATGACCAATATCTGTTCAAGTAACCTGAATTTTGGCACATCCGACCGAATTTAGTCCAGAAAGAAAATTTGGAAAAAATCGGTTAATTTAAAGGCATAGCACCCATATATATGTTTCATCCGATATGGGATTTTGAGTCTCTCAAATGCATAATATGCACTCCACAGCTCAAAAATACCTCTATCAAATTGTATCGAGATCGGATCAGATTTGAACTGAAGTCATCCTAGAAACAAGCACATCACATTATTTTTGGAGATCGGTTCAAATATAGCTGTAAGTCTTATATAATGTTTCAATCGATTTGGGGTTTTAAGTCCCTCAAATGCGTAATACGCACTCCACAACAATAATCTTTGGTACCAGTACTTCAAACTTTGGTGAAAATGGGTTCAGGTAAAGTTATAGCTCCCATGTATATGTTTCATCCGATTTGACACCATTTGACACCGGGCACCAGATACTGCTCGAAAATACATCTACCAAATTTTAACGAGATCGGCTCAGATTTTTATATAGCTTCGATATTTATCTGATTTTGCGGTTATTGCTCATCATATCTATTATATCAGCCCAAATTGAATAAGTTTTTCATATTGAAAGTAATGTTACCATTTATTGAAAATCGGTCTGGTATTGCTCCAATAAATAATTTTTAACTTTTGACCCTTCCTTACCGGTTTACTTGTTAGGTATTGGCGATATTTACAGGAAATGACTTTCAACATGAAAAATATTGAATTAACGTTTTTGTATTTTTCCCAAAGTGGCTATTATTCATTCTTCCACTTAATCTTCTCCGATGACCACCCAAAATCAGAAAAAATCAGCTCTTGATCAATTTTAAACCACAAATTATATTGTGACCCTAACCCAAACTCCATGCAAAATTGAGTAGGGATAAGGCTCTAAATTTGTGATTTACTCTTTAGTAGTTTCGTCCGATTTGTAGAAGAAAGTTCCTAATTGCATTTTGGTAATAAATTGGTTGTAAGTTACACTCAGCCATATGGCTAATTATACTGCCAAAAAGTTACTCATCAAAATAACGGTATACCCTAGGTCCCCTTGGACCAAATCCATATCAGGACATTTGGAGTCAATCTAAGGGTGTCTGTTCGTCCATTTGTCTGGCGCACAATAACTCTCAAAGGGAGTATCCGATTTGATCCAAACTTGGAAGATGTAATATTATTTTGAAACATCGATCGATTTCGGAGATGGACAATATCGGTACATTTCTTCTGATCTACAAAGGGTCAACATTTTGTATAACCATGAAGCTCATTCAACGCGAAATGATCTTCCCATTATTTTCAAACCTAGCACACCTCATTTTTTCAATCAACATAAAATCAGATGTGAAGATGAATTTTGTCGGACCACTACTTCTGGTACCACACCCAAAACGGGTCAAAATTTTTAAAATATTATGTCTCCCATAAAATGCGAAATAAGCATCCGTTTCTCTTCAAGTTTCACATATTGCAATATTTTTACCAATGTAAGTTCTTCATTTTGAATAACCATGAAGCTTATAAGATGCAAAATGTACATCCCATTACTTTCAAACTCGGCCCTTCCAAATATTTCTATCAACACTAGATGAGGTCTGAAGACATACTATCTCTAGTATCTCCGCCTCTATGGGTCAAAATATTGACTACTTATATCAAACAAAAAAGGCGAAAAAGGCATCCAATTCGCTTCAAATTTTACACATCCCAATATTTTTATTAACACAGATCTGGTGTGGAGGTGGGATATGTCGGTCCATTTTTTTCAAATTTTATATTTCCCATAATTTCTTCAATACAAGATCTGTCGGGAAGATAATGTATATCGGCCAACTTTCTGGCACCTCCCCACAAAGTGTTACAATTTTCAATAATTATATTTATCATAAGATACGAAACAAGTCTGGAATTCTTGGAGTATCTAAATATTTCTCTCGAAGATCTGATGTGAGGATATGGAATTTATCGGCCCACACCTGCTTGTACCTCCCCAAAAGGTAACAACCTTGTCTAAAAATTATTCGTATAAAATTGGAAAGAAATTTTCGATTCTCATCAATATTTGACGTTTGTTGTGCACCAGATGTGACATCCCCTAATCGACTTAGAATATTACGCTGATCCTGAATATATACACTTTGTAGGGTCTAATATTGGTATTTCGGGGAGTTACGAACGGAATGACAAAATTAATATACCAATCCATTTCATACCACTGTCCAGCACACACACACACTAAAATCAGGCATAGTTTAAAAGGGAAAGGCATTAGTTTAAACGTTTGACCGAAAAAAAAGACGAGAACACTATCAGACAATGGTTATGAAACGCTCGACACCAGACTCGATGTGTATACCTCCAGACGTAATTTATCTCGGCTCAGTATGCTGTTTGTTAAAGGACAAATATGAGGCACATCAAACGAGGTTAGATCGCATGTGTGTGTGTGTCTATGCAAAGGGGATGCAGCAGACCCATTGAATAATAACCGGCGACTAAAATATGAATGTGACAGAGAACGATTATTTAGAGGACGACGATGAGGATGACGATGGTGGTGGCGGTACTGATGGTGGTAATAAGGATGCTGTTGTTGTCCCCTGATGATATGGCAATGTTGGCATGGCATGCATGTGAATACCAACCAAGATTATAGTGCTGATGACGTTATAGTGACGATGGTGATGAAGTTGCTAATATTTCTAGAGCTTCTGGAGAGCATGTTGAAAATTTCAAGTACCGACGCATGCATACAATAAACCTCAACTCTTGGCAGGCAATGATTATGAGTTGAGCAGAAAAACCGCTGCCTATACGAACGACAAAGTATATTAGCCGAGGCTGAAGTAGAACAAAACGTTGATGACATTTAATGTTGGCTATAATAACCAAATGAATTTGGTTGACAGGGACCGGGGAGGAGTGGGGAGGTGAAAGCGGAGGGGGCCTTGCATGAAAACCATGAAATGCAAATAAACCTAAACTAAAAATCCCTTAGATGTTTGCAAAGTAGCAAAGCAAAGCAACGCAACGCAACATTAATGTCGACAGTCATTTGCAGTCCCAAAACCGCATCCTCTCTGCAAAGCGTTAGCCGCAACATCAGCAACAGCATTCGTTGTTAGAGGACTTCGGCGAGTCACAAAGTTTTGAAATATGTTTAGCAAAATGAAGTAGCAGACATGGAGATGATGTAGTAAATCCATGGTTGAGTTCACATAAATTCTTATATAATCTTATCAATTGAAAAATTGCTAAAATGGGGATAGGGATACATACGCGGTGTGTAATAATTGGGAATACTTAAAGTTTATTCACATTATAACGATATTTTGTCAATTCAATTTGCTAAACTTTAAATTTTTGTATTTTCTATAATTTCTATTATTTTGTAAGGATAAATAAAAAACGTCCATATATTTTAACAGAATCATTGTTGCCTGGCCAGAAAGTGCCATTTAAATATATTGGAATCTGAAAGGACCGAACATTTTATTAAAAGAATTTACGCTAAATGACGGAGACTCTCTTTTTACACGTAAAAAAGTTGTAATTTCGGCTGGGACGAACTTTGAATACCCTCCACCATTTGGTACAACTTTGGCAATTTTCAAAAAAAATAGAACCCATTAAAAATTATGTTAAAATCTCAAAAATACGGAATGTAGCCTTATATTAGGGTCTATACGACGACGTGGATCTGCATACGCAATTTTTGTCATAAGCCTGCACAGACAAATAGAATGTAGCATCAATTACGAACTTCAAATACCAAATTTGAAACAATTCCGGTGAATAATGCCGCTAAAATCATCAAAATACCGAATATCGGGGGAACCGTTATATGGGAGCTATACGAAGACGTGGACCTACATGACCCATTTCCACTACCAAAAGTCCTGCATTCATTCTTGAAATAATGTCACGTAGTCCTGAAAAAGTTTTGTGTAGGCTTTTTTTGTCGAAACCGGGCGGTGATGCATGTCGTGATCAAAATAAATTAGATTTCCCTCTTTTACTAGCAGTATCCTCAATATTTGGCTACATTCGACATAGCTCAATATTATTTGACGAAAATATATTAAGGATTTTTTTTTTGCATTTTAGATAGAACAAGTAAAAATGCTGTAAGTTCGGCCGGGCCGAACTTTAAATACCCTCCACCATTTGGTACAAATTTGGCACTTTCCAAAAAAAAAGAAATAAATATATAAAAAAAAATAAAATCCTTTAAAAATTCTGTTAAAATCTTAAAAATACCAAATGCTTATACGACGACGTGGACCTGCACAGGCAACTTTTGTCATAAGTTATTACAATATTTAAATGCGAAACTTGAAGAAAATTCTGTTTATAATGTACCTAAAATCATCAAAATACCGAATATGGGGGGTACCGTTATATGGGGGCTATACGAAGACTTGGACCTGCACAGACAATTTTCTGGCATGGGCTGAAGTATCCATTACGAACTTCACATGCGAAATTTGAAACAATCCCGGTAAATAATGTCGCTAAAATCATCAAAATACCGAATATCGGGGGGTACGGTATATGGGGGCTATACGAAGACGTGGGCCTACATGGCCCATTTTCTGTTTTATGCTGCAGTATCTATTACGAACTTCAAATACCAATTTGGAACAATTCCGGTTAATAATATCGCTAAAATCGACAAAGGGCCGAATATCCGGAGGTACCGTTATATGGGGGCTATACGAAGACGTGGACCTGTACAGACAATTTTTTGTCTTAAACTGTAGCATTCATTTTGAACTTCAAATACCAAATTTGAAACAATTCCGACGAATATTGTCGCAAAAATCATCAAAATACCGAATATCGGGAGGTACCGTTATATGGGGGCTATACCAAAACGTGGACCTACATGGCCCATTTTCAATGCCAAAAGTCCTGCAGACATAATGTACATTTGAATAAAATGTTATCAATCTACTTCAATTGGTTCGGCAGCTAGAGTGATTTCCAATCGACATAGAATTTTATGCTGATCAAGAATATATATTCTTTGTGGGGTCTAAAATGTATATTTCGAGGTGTTACAAACGGAATGATAAACTTAATATACCCTCCTATGGTGGAGGGTATAAAAATATTGAGATGCACTAAGTCTGAATGTCCAATGTTAATTTCCCGCTGTTTGAGCTTCATGGATATTTAAAATTTTGATCCTTTGTGTGGGAGGTACCAAAAGGAGTGGACCGATTGCCCATCTCCGAACTCTGTCTAAGTTTGATAATAATATTACGATGTACCAAGTTTG
Source organism: Musca domestica (assembly GCF_030504385.1). Classification (NCBI taxonomy): domain Eukaryota; kingdom Metazoa; phylum Arthropoda; class Insecta; order Diptera; family Muscidae; genus Musca; species Musca domestica. The sequence continues at coordinate 2,973,984 of NW_026712364.1, read as the reverse complement.
GAAAAAATCGGATACTCCCTTCGAGAGTAATCGTTCGCAGCAAACGTCCCGAAACGGTTTCGGTCCAAAGAGACCTAGGGTATAAAAAAGTTATTTCGATGAGGCACGTTTTGGCCGTATCAAATGATATATACCCTCTCTAGCTATATGACTGAGGGTATAATTATAGTTGTCGATATTGCTACTTATTCAATATTATACAGATTAATACATAGGCTTAATAATATTTGAAGATATAATAAATTTCAAACTTATTTCATTAGAAATACGTAAACTTAATTTTTCTCAAGAACATTTGTCTTCCACACAACAATAAGATGTTAGAGGGGCAACATTTGTGTGTCACACGTGTACGTTGCCGAGTTTCTATTAACATTTGTGCTAAATCTCTTATGTGATATGCCTAAGTATATCATGCATACTCCTGCTGCTGCTACTGCTTAGAAATCAACCCTCACTAGTTCTTTAGTTGCTGTTGACAACGAGATGCCGACAAAACAGAACTAGCGGTGGTAACAATGACTTTGGTCACGATAACGACAATGAGGTTGCTGGTAGCTAGCTACCATGGTTCGTACTGTGGCAGCAGCATCAAACGCTGCTACTGCCACTAATAACAATGATGATGATGACGACGACGACGGCGGTAATGATTATGATGTCTGTGACAGTTGTGAAGAGTATAATAATATCTCATGGAACATTTGAATAAACGCGATATGTATGCAAGCATGAATGTGGACTGTCTCCCCCCGCCACAGCTCCTCATCCGTTTGCCTGTCTGCCTTTCAATGCTGGTTTAGTTGAATTTGTAAAATTACCCAACCTAACCTGCAGGCATTTGACATTTCAAGGGGCAATTCTTCAACAATGTCATCATTTACTATCATCACACAGGTTACGTGCATCCTAGATTCTGGCGAACGAACAAGCGAACCGACGAGAGAACGAACATCCATCTAACCAGACGTACTACGTACATACATTAATTTGTCGAAATGGAAGGGCATGGGTTTTATGTCAGGCACTCGCCTTCCATCTGACTGACTGGCTGGCTGTCTGTCTCACATTTCTTTTGTCTGTTGTGTTTCTGTGTGCAGCAAATGTGCCACACAGATATCCGCACCAAGTTTATTTGTATACAGATCCGAACATACATTCTCATACACATGCATATATTGTTATACTGTGCGATAAGAGCCAGATAGGTATGAACGAAAGTGCTTTGTCTACCCCACCACGTAAATGCATTGCAGTGCCGCAGACAAATGTAAGTACGTCCTAGAGCAAGAGTAGGTCAACATTTATTACCACCATCTTCAGCTATTCTGCAATAATTTTCATCAAATTGAAATGTTGGCAGGAAGTGATTAAATTCTGCTGAACGTTTTATGTAAATCATAAAAAATAAGCAATGTAATATTGTGTTGTAATATTTAATTGTTGCCGCTTGCAGTTGTTAGACAGGGGAAAATAAAGAACAGACATTTCAGAGGAATTCAATTAAACGGATTGGAGATGGATTACACAAGAGATTTTGAAAATTTAATAGAACGCTATTTTTGCGTTACGTGCAGATTTAACACCGATAAGCTATTTGAGTTTAGAAAAAAAATAGTAAATCAATGTCATAGTTGGGCTGGGCTGAACTATTTCCCATGATATTGGCATATGTAATTGGATTATCTATAATTTTTATACCCTACAACACTATGTGTTGGGGGTAAAATAAGTTTACTTATGCCAACAATTTTGTAACACATCGAATTATTGGTCCTGTACATTGATATATGGATCTACCTACCTCGCTGAGCTGAGTCGCTTTAGCTATGTGTGTCCGTCTGTCCATGATAATTTGTAATAACACCACAAATAGCAATAATTGCTTGATCCTCATGAAATTTTTTTGGGGGTGGGGTTATGGTCGAAATAGATGATAACAAAATATTTCCGGGTTAAAATTAAACAAAGATAGAAAAAAGCTTGATTTGGTAATTGCTTTAGAGTTCACAATTATAGACCAATCGACTCATAATTTTGCATGGGGAATTTGCCTAAAACTCTAGGGCTGGACAGGAGCCGACCAACTTTTATATTAAGACAAGTAAAAAACCAGTAAAGAAAGTCTTAAAGTCGGGCGGGGCCAACTTTATGATACCCTACACCACTTTGCTAATTAAGTAGAGCTTCACATAACAATTAAAAGTTTTTATGGGAGAATTCAATCATATACGCTATGATTATAATTATAATTTAAAATTCAAAGACTAAATATGCCGAAGCATTTGTATCTTTATACCCTACACCACATAGTGGTAAGGGTATTATGTCTTTGTGCATTTGTTTGTAACATGGAGAAGGATACGAGATAGACCCATAGTTACTTTTGAGAACCTTCATAGAATCACTTTCTGAGTCGATTTATGCATGTCCGTCCGTCTGTCCGTCCGTCCGTCCGTCCGTCCGTCCGTCCGTCCGTCCGTCCGTCTGTCCATGTATTCTTGTGAACAAAATGCAGGTCGCATTTATTATCCGATTGAGATAAAATTTTCCAAACAATATTTTTTTGGCCCAAGGACGAACCCTATTGAAATTGGTGAGAATCGGATCAAATTTAGATATAGCTCCCATATATATCTTCATCCGATTTCGGGTTAAATGTGCACCAAATGTCCACTATCAGTCCAAATTACCTGAATTTTGGCACACCCAACCGAGTTCGGCCTAGAAGCAAGTATATTAAATTTGGAGAAAATCGGTTCAGATATAGCTATAGCTCCCATATATATCTTTCATCCGATTTGATCTTTAAGTCCCTCACATTCCTACTATGCACTCCACAACCGTGATATTTGGTACCAGGTATTAGATGGAGCACAGAAATAGGTGTTTTAAATTTTATCGAAATCGGTTCAGATTTGGATATAGCTCCCATATATATCTTCATCCGATTTCGGGTTAATTGACCACCAAATGGCCAATATCAGCCCAAATGGCCCGAATTTTGGCACATGTGACCGAGATTAGCCTTAAAGCAAATACAACAAATTTGGAGAAAATCGGTTCAGAAACAGCTATAGCTCCCATATATATCTTCATCCGATTTCGGGTTAATTGACCACCAAATGGCCAATATCAGCCCAAATTACCTGAATTTTGGCACACCCAACCGAGTTCGGCCTAGAAACAAGTATATCAAATTTGGAGAAAATCGGTTCAGATATAGCTATAGCTCCCATATATATCTTTCATCCGATTTGGTGTTTAAGTCCCTCCCAGGTATTAGATGGAGCACAGAAATAGGTGTTTTAAATTTTATCGAAATCGGTTCAGATTTGGATATAGCTCCCATATATATCTTCATCCGATTTCGGGTTAATTGTGCACCAAATGGCCGATATAAGTCCAAATGGACTGAATTTTAGTACATCGGACCAAATTCAGCCTAGAAGCAAGTATATCAAATTTAGTGAAAATCGGTTCAGATATAGATATAGCAACCATATATATGTTTCATCCGATTTAGTGTTTTAGTCCCATACATTCGTAATATTCACTCCACAACCGTGATATTTGGTACCAGGTATTAGATGGAGCACAGGAATAGCTGTTTTAAACTTTATCGAAATCGGTTCAGATGTGGATATAGCTCCCATATATGTCTTCATCCGATTTCGGGTTAATTGTGCACCAAATGGCCGATATAAGTCCAAATGGACTGAATTTTAGTACATCGGACCAAATTCAGCCTAGAAGCAAGTATATCAAATTTAGTGAAAATCGGTTCAGATATAGATATAGCAACCATATATATGTTTCATCCGATTTAGTGTTTTAGTCCCATACATTCGTAATATTCACTCCACAACCGTGATATTTGGTACCAGGTATTAGATGGAGCACAGGAATAGCTGTTTTAAACTTTATCGAAATCGGTTCAGATGTGGATATAGCTCCCATATATGTCTTCATCCGATTTCGGGTTAAATGTGCACTAAATGGTCAATATCAGCCCAAATCACCTGCATTTTCGTAAATAAGACCGAATTCAGTCTGGAAGCTAATACGTAAAATTTGGAGAAACCCGGTTCAGAGATAGCTATAGTTCGTAAAATGCACGATAGAATTAGATAGATTTTGATTTTGTACCAAATATCTAATAGAGCTCTGAAATGCCCTGTATAAACCTTTTTACGAGAGCTCTACTAAATATGCATAGTGGTGTAGGGTATCATATAGTCGGCCCCGCCCGACTTTTGAGCTTTCCTTACTGGTTTAAATTCGGAATTGTATTGCCCATTTGGTGCACAATTATTTTGAAATCGGATAAAGATATATATGGGAGCTATATCCAAATCTAAACCGATCTCGATAAAATTTGGCAAAGATATTTCTGAGCTGTATTTGATATATTTCCCTGAGTATCGTTGTTACGGAGTGCATATTACGGCTGTGGGTAACAAATATGACAAATCGGATGAACAGTATATATGTGAGCTATAGCTATATCTGAACCGATCTTCACCAAATTTGACATACTAGCTTCTAGACTCAATTCGGTCGTAAGTGCCAAATTCCATCCCATTTGGACAAATATTAGATGTTTGGTGCACAATAAACGGTAAATCGGACGAAGTTATATATGGGGGCTATATCCAAATCTGAACCGATCTCGATAAAATTTAGAAAATGTATTTCTGAGCTGTATTTGATATATTTCCCCAAATATTGTTGTTGCATAGTGCATATTACGGCGGCGGTGGACAAAAATAGCAAATAGGATGAACAATATATATGGGAGCTATAGCTAAATCTGAACCGATTTCGATGAAATTTGGCATACATATTTTCAGGCCTAATTTGGGTGTATATGCAAAATTCCATACAATTTAGGCTGATATTACACGTTTGGTGCACAATAAAAGGCAAATCGGACGAAGATATATATGGGAGCTATATCTAAATTTTGACCGATTATCTCCAATTTCAATAGGGTTCGTCCTTGGGCCAAACAAAAGATCTTTGCAAAATTTCATCTGGATAGGGCAATAAATGCGACCTGTACTTTGTTTACAAAAATACATGGACAGACGGACAGACGGACGGACGGACAGACGGACGGACGGACGGACATGCATAAATCGACTCAGAATGTGATTCTATGCAGATCATCAAAAGGAACTATGGGTCTATCTCGTTTCCTTCTGCCTGTTACAAACAAATGCACAAAGACATAATACCCTGACCACCTTGTGGTGTAGGGTATAAATATCGGTCGGTTTTGCAGACAGATGTCTACCCTCAGCCAACATTCCAATATTTAACCAGTAAAGAAAGTCCTAAAGTCGGTCGGGCCAACTTTATGATAACCTACACCACTTTGCTAATTTAGTAGAGCTCCACATAACAATTAAGAGTTTTTAAGGGAGAATTCAATCATACACGCTATGATTATAATTATAATTTAAAGTTCAAAGGACTAAATATGCCGAAGCATTTGTATCTTTTAAATTCGGAATTGTATTGCCCATTTGGTGCACAATTAATTTGAAATCGGATAAATATATATATGGGAGCAATATCCAAATCGGAACCGATCTCGATAAAATTTTGCAAAGATATTCCTGAGTTGTATTTGATATATTTCCCTGAATATCGTTGTTACGGAGTGCATATTACGGCTGAGGGCAAGAAATACAACAAATCTGATGAACAATATATATGGGAGCTATAGTTTTATCTGAACCGATCTTCACCAAATTTGGCATACTACCTTCTAGACTCAATTCGGTCGTATGTGCCAAATTCCATCCCATTTGGAAGCAAAAATATTGCTCAATAAAAAGAAAATCGGACGAAGTTATATATGGGAGCTATATCTGAACCGATCTGGATAAAATTTAGCAAATGTATTATTGAGCTGTACTTGATATATTTCCCCAAATATTGTTGTTACAGAGTGCATATTACGGCTGCGCAGGACAAAAATAACAAATCGGATGAACAATATATATGAGAGCTCTAGCTGTATCTGAACCGATTTCGATCGAATTTGGCATACTTATTTTCAGACCTAATTTGGTTGTATGTGCAAAATTCCATACTATTCGGACTGGTGTTACACATTTGGTGCACAATAAAAGGCAAATCGGACGAAGATATATATGGGAGCTATATCTAATTTTTTACCGATTATCTCCAATTTCAATAGGGTTCGTCCTTGGGTCAAACAAATGTTGTTTGGAAAATTTCATCTCAATCGGATAATAAATGCGACCTGCATTTTGTTCACAAGAATACATGGACAGACGGACGGACGGGCAGACGGACTGACATGCATAAATCGACTCAGAAAGTGATTCTATGAAGGTTCTCAAAAGTAACTATGGGTCTATCTCGTTTCCTTCTCCATGTTACAAACAAATGCACAAAGACATAATACCCTGACCACCTTGTGGTGTAGGGTATAAAAATCGCATGCGACAAATAATATAAAAAACTAAAAAAAAAATGTCACAAAATACTACAAAATCTATATTAAGATCATTATACCCTACACCACATAGTGGTAAGGGTATTATGTCTTTGTGCATTTGTTTGTAACATGGAGAAGGAAACGAGATAGACCCATAGTTACTTTTGAGAACCTTCATAGAATCACTTTCTGAGTCGATTTATGCATGTCCGTCCGTCTGACCGTCCGTCCGTCCGTCCGTCTGTCCATGTATTCTTGTGAACAAATTGCAGGTCGCATTTATTATCCGATTGAGATGAAATTTTCCAAACAATATTGTTTTGGCCCAAGGACGAACCCTATTAAAATTGGTGAGAATCGGATCAAATTTAGATATAGCTCCCATATATATCTTCATCCGATTTCGGGTTAAATGAGCACCAAATGTCCACTATCAGTCCAAATTACCTGAATTTTGGCACACCCAACCGGGTTCGGCCTAGAAGCAAGTATATCAAATTTGGAGAAAATCGGTTCAGATATAGCTATAGCTCCCATATATATCTTTCATCCGATTTGATCTTTAAGTCCCTCACATTCCTACTATGCACTCCACAACCGTGATATTTGGTACCAGGTATTAGATGGAGCACAGAAATAGGTGTTTTAAATTTTATCGAAATCGGTTCAGATTTGGATATAGCTCCCATATATATCTTCATCCGATTTCGGGTTAATTGACCACCAAATGGCCAATATCAGCCCAAATGGCCCGAATTTTGGCACATGTGACCGAGATTAGCCTTAAAGTAAATACAACAAATTTGGAGAAAATCGGTTCAGATTTGGATATAGCTCCCATATATATCTTCATCCGATTTCGGGTTAATTGTGCTCCAAATGGCCGATATAAGCCCAAATGGACTGAATTTTAGTACATCGAACCAAATTCAGCCTAGAAGTAAGTATATCAAATTTAGTGAAAATCGGTTCAGATATAGATATAGCAAGCATATATATGTTTCATCCGATTTAGTGTTTTAGTCCCTTACATTCGTAATGTTCACTCCACAACCGTGATATTTGGTACCAGATATAAGGTACAGCCCAGAAATAGCTGTTTGTAATTTTATCGAAGTCGGTTCAGATTTGGATATAGCTCCCATATATATCTTCATCCGATTTCGGGTTAATTGTGCACCAAATGGCCGATATAAGCCCAAATGGACTGAATTTTAGTACATCGAACCAAATTCAGCCTAGAAGCAAGTATATCAAATTTAGTGAAAATCGGTTCAGATATAGATATAGCAAGCATATATATGTTTCATCCGATTTAGTGTTTTAGTCCCTTACATTCGTAATGTTCACTCCACAACCGAGATATTTGGTACCAGATATAAGGTACAGCCCAGAAATAGCTGTTTGTAATTTTATCGAAATCGGTTCAGATTTGGATATAGCTCCCATATATATCTTCATCCGATTTCGGGTTAATTGTGCTCCAAATGGCCGATATAAGCCCAAATGGACTGAATTTTAGTACATCGAACCAAATTCAGCCTAGAAGCAAGTATATCAAATTTAGTGAAAATCGGTTCAGATACAGATATAGCAAGCATATATATGTTTCATCCAATTTAGTGTTTTAGTCCCTTACATTCGTAATGTTCACTCCACAACCGTGATATTTGGTACCAGATATAAGGTACAGCCCAGAAATAGCTGTTTGTAATTTTATCGAAATCGGTTCAGATTTGGATATAGCTCCCATATATATCTTCATCCGATTTCGGGTTAATTGTGCACCAAATGGCCGATATAAGTCCAAATGGACTGAATTTTAGTACATCGGACCAAATTCAGCCTAGAAGCAAGTATATCAAGTTTAGTGAAAATCGGTTCAGATACAGATATAGCAAGCATATATATGTTTCATCCGATTTAGTGTTTTAGTCCCTTACATTCGTAATGTTCACTCCACAACCGTGATATTTGGTACCAGGTATTAGATGGAGCACAGGAATAGCTGTTTTAAATTTTATCGAAATCGGTTCAGATTTGGATATAGCTCCCATATATATCTTCATCCGATTTCGGGTTATTGACCACCATATGGCCGTAATAGCATCAATTTTGGCAAATCCAACCGAAACCAGCTTAGAAGCATGTACACCAATTTTAGTAAAAATCGGTTCAGATATAGCTATAGCTCCCATATATATCTTTATCCGATTTCGTGTTAATTGTGCATCAAATGGCCAATATCAGCCCAAATGGCATGAATTTTTGCAAATCCGACCGAAACCAGCCTATAAGCAAGTACACACATTTTAGTAAAAATCGGTTCAGATATAGCTCTAGCTCCATATATATGTTTCATCCGATTTGCTCTTTAAGTCCCTTACATTCGTAATATACTCTTCACAGGAATGATATTTGGTACCAGATATCAGATAAAGCCCAAAAATAGTCGATTTTGATTTTATAAAAATCTGTTCAGATTTGGATATAGTATAGCATAGCATACTCTTCACAGGAATGATATTTGGTACCAGATATCAGATAAAGCCCAAAAGTAGTCGCTTTTAATTTTCTCAAAATCTGTTCAGATTTGGATATAGCAACCATATGTATCTTCATTCGATTTCGAGTTAATTGTGCAACAAATGGCCAATATCAACCGAAATGGCATGAATTTTGGCATATCTGGCCAAATTCAGCCTAGAAGCAAGGACACCAATTTTAGTAAAAGTCGTTTCAGATATAGCTATAGCTCCCAAATATATCTTCATCCGATTTCGGATTAAATGTGCAGCAAATGGCTAATATTGGTACATCAAATTTAGTGAAAATCGGTCGGATACAGCTATAGCTCCTATATACCTTTCATCCGATTTGTACTTTAAGTCCCTCAAATTCGAAAAATGTACGATACAAGAATAATATTTGGTATCAGATGCAGCCAAGAAATATCTTCTTTTTCAGTTTTACAAATATCGGTTCAGATTTGGATATACCTCCTATATATATATTCATCCAATTTCGTGTTGATTGTGCACCAAATGTCCAATATCAGCCCAAATGTCCTGGGTTTTGGCAAATCTGACCGAATTCAGCCTAGAATCAAATACATCAAACTTGGTGAAAATCGGTTCAGATATAGCTATAGTTCGTAAAATGCACGATAGAATTAGATAGATTTTGATTTTGTACCAAATATCTCATTGAGCGCTGAAATGACCTGTATAAACCTTTTTACGAGAGCTCTACTAAATATGCATATTGGTGTAGGGTATCATATAGTCGGCCCCGCCCGACTTTTGAGCTTTCCTTACTGGTTATTGACATCTTTTAATGCGATTTTTTTAGATTTTATACATTTATGCCAAGAGGGCATTCTGAATTGACAAAAATATTCTAGCTAACATCCCCTTCCTTTATATATATACATTGTATATATTTCGCTATATATATCCGATATATTTACTATCTGATAATGATAGAAAATAGCTAAATCTTTCAAAACTCGAAAAAAGATCACTGTAAGCGCACGAATACTAAAAAGTTCAAAGGGTAAACCATAGTAACGGAACATTCGGTGGGATCTAAAATAAGACGATCATGAGATGATGAGGAATAGATATTTAGAAAACTAAGGGTAAAATACCAAGAGGTCAACTTCCTGTAAAAAAAGGTTTATCTTGATTATCATGGGAATCACGGGGCCCTGCAAAATGTTATGACAATTGCCATGTAATCACGTCCTCTGTTGTACTAATGGAAATTGCGGAGAATATTTGAAAATGTATCTTCAATATTTGTCTTTGTCAACGAAATCAACATCAATGTAAAGGTAAGAAATGCCCTTTTATACTCTGTTAAATAGTATCCAAAATGATAGGCATCTGCTCTTTCCAAAAATCTAACCCAATGCCAAATTCAACGTTGATATGCCTACAATTTTAAACTTGTGCGACTACAAAATCGGGAAAAAATCTCTCTTTGTCCTATTTGAACACAAAAAATGTTTTACGACAGTATCCAAAAACTGTAGGCTTTCAGTCAGACCGTAGCACTGATCGCATATTCAATTGGTGGAGGTGCCAGTCTTTTTCGAAAATATTTACTTTTCTGATATTTTAACATTTTACAAGGAGTATATAATTTATGAGGGTTGGGGGATCGTCGAAATGGTTTCTAAATGCAATTCTGGGCCCGTCGCTTGTGTAAGTTATAATAACGTGACAATGTTTGTTCGAGGACTTAAGGGTATAGCTATAGAATTTTTAGGCTCTACTTTATGTACTCGACACCTCACTGTGATAAAGGACATTATGTCTTTGTGCAGTTGTGGGCCCATGGACTACTTATTCACATCAGAGTCCTGATTGAGAGAGATATGTGGATGTTTTAAATGAAAAAAAAAAGTTACAATTGTGACCATTTGTGGGGAGGTACCTGATGGGGTGGGGGCGATATTTATCATCTTCACACCAGATCTTCTGTTAGTAGAAATATTGGAATGTGGGAAGGTTAGTAAGAATTAGATTCTTATTTTGCATTTTATGACAGATATAATCATTAAAAATTTTAACCGATTTTGGCAGGGAGTTCCAAAAGGAGTGGACCATCTTCACACCAGATATTTTGTTAATTGTGGTGGAGGTACCGGAAGGAGTATTCCGATATATTTTAGTTTTATACCAGATCTTTTGTTGGTAAACATATTGAGATGTGGGAAATGTGAAGACAATCCGACTCTAATTTGATATTTTATAGGATAGGGTCAATATATTCAATTTTTACACCTGACCTATCACTAATAACACGATCCAAAGAGAGTTATGCGCACCAGCCAGTCAAACATAAGACGGGCGGACACACCAAGATCGACTCCAAATGTCCTGAGACAGATTTGGTCCAAAGAGACTTAGAGTCCAAAACCGTTATTTTGATGAGGCAGATTTTGGCTGTGTCAAATGATACATACCCTATGTAGCCATATGGCTGAGAGTAAAATCAGTCGATATTTAAATATAGTGCCGATCTATATTTCGCTCTAATTCGATATATATGACGATCATCCTACGACTTTCCAATTTTGATAATTAAGTTTGGACAAAAATGCAGTCTGCCATGCTGAGACCAAATCAATTCCGATATAATTCAATGTTCATCAGATATCATAACAAGGAGAAATTATATGTAGTCAAAAAAGTACCTAAGTCAAATTTAGTATAAATAAGTGGAATTTTGCTTATTGCAGACATATGCCACTACGGACTATTACATCACATTTTATAATTATTAAAAATGTTGACTATTTGTGGGGGAGGTACTTGATGGAGTGTACCGATAATGTCCATTTTCATATCTGACCTAGCACTGACGCAAATATTAGGAGTTGCAAAGTTGGTTATCCTTTCTCTATCTATTTTTTTTTTTTTTTTTTGAAAATTTCGACCTTTTGTGGGGGATATACCAGAAGGAGTGGACCGATATCTATGTTTGACAAAAATATTACGATGTTCCAAGTTTGCACCAAATCGGATACTTTCTTCGAGAGTTATAGTGAGCACCAGCCAGCCATCGCTAGATCGACTCCAAATGTTCTGAAACGGATTTGGTTCAAAGAGATCTAGGGTCTAAAACCGTTATTTCGAGAGTATAATCATTCGATATTATAGTATAATCATTCGATATTTAAATATGGTGCCGATCTATATTTCCCTATAATTCGATGTATATGACGTGACTACTACGACTTTTCAATTTTGTTAATTAAATTTGGACACAAATACAGTCTGTCGTGCTTAAAGCAAATCAATTCGGATATATTTCAATGTTTCATCAGGTGTCATAACAAGGAGAGTTCATACCAAGGAGAGTTCAAATGCAATCAAAAAAGTACCTCCGCCAAATTTAGTGGAAATAAGTGGAACTTTCCTTATTGCTTTAAAAAGTGATTACAAATAATAGCTAAAAAAGTCGAAAAATCAATATTTAAGGAGTTATGGCCATTTTCAAATATTTAATAATTCATGCCTAGAAAAGTAATCACAAGGTTTTCTTCTCGATACTGCTGGGCAAATGATCCAGATTTTCAGACTTATTGGTATGTTCAGAATTCGTACATGTTAGAAACGGGAAACCTATCATCTTCCCGCACATCTTGTTGTTTGTTGCTTTAAACTTAGGCCGAAGATTTATACTACTGTGACATACATCCAATATACGAGTTGAGGCCTAAGTTCTCAAGTAAAGCAGCTTTTTACAGTATTAAACATCATTCAAATATCTACTCTCGACCAAAAGCGCGTACGTTTGTCAAGAATATTTAATTATACATAAATCTTTAAATAATATTATTGTCCTATTTTAATAAACAGCCAACACTAAATAATTTCCTTCCGCTCTTATGCTTGTAAAATATCCAGCAAGAAATAACCTCCCTCCGGCAACACAATTTGAACTTTGACCATCCTACGCATATCTAATAGTCCTACTTATACATATGCATACAGACAGACATACACACACATTGACATCTCTAAAATGTTTATGCAATACAATATTTTTAACATACTTCATTGATTCTGTGCCACTACTACAATGACACAATTTAGCACCAGCACTCGACCACGCCACATGAACCGGAACAATGACACCCATAAATCTGATTCTGATTCACACAAACAATAGTCCAAAATTTCATATTCCTTTTATTCAGCGTTTTGTTTGGATTTTGATATGTATCAATTTGCTGAGTGTGACCGGATAACTATTGTCGTCATTCCAACTAAGTTAGCCCACATAGCAAAGCAATTGATTTATGTTTGTGTAAATAATTTGACTTATCGACAACTACTTTTTTGGAGGAGATAATACATATTCTGATATTTAGCGTTAAGGACTCTGAGAAAGTCACAGGAAATCATATGTATGAGTTTACACCCACTGTCACTGCGATCGGAATTGCGGAACACTTAAAATGTTATTTTGATTTATTGATTTGTGCTAAAATGTGTTTTTTCCCTCAATTCTCTTTGAAGTTATCGAATTTCTATGAAAGAGAAAGAGAAAAAAAGAAGTTCAAGTTTCTTTCGTAATGAAGAGCGTTAACTATTGCTTAGGTAATATTTTTACCGAATTCTAGTTTGTGTGTTGCATGTGGTCGAAATATTTCCTTTTGGTTTAACCTGACAACATTTTTGATTAACCATTAAGAGGATGTCCGTTTTTAAATCAAGTTTTTCAATCAATCGATGCCCTACATAATTATACCCTACAACACTATGTGTTGGGGGTATTACAAGTTCGATTGGGCCAAAAATTATGCAACAACTCGAAATATTGGTTTCCCACATAGGAAAGTATATATGGATCTTCCTATCTCGCCGAGCTAAGTCGATCTAGCTATGTATGTCCGTCCGTCCGTCTGTCCCTCTGTCCATGTTAATTTATAATCACTCTACAGGTCGCAATTATGGACCGATCTTCTCGAAATTTAGAATGGATATTTAGGGGTTGAAATGGACCAAAAACTAAAAAAAAATCCTGATTTTGCAGTTGCTCTACAGGTCGCAATTATAGACCAATCAAAGCGGAAGTTAGCATGGGGCTAGAGGATAGGACTGGGCAGAAGCCTTCCAATTTTGATGGTCATCGGGTAATATTTAGTGGGTGAAATAGCCCACTACATTTGTGTAAAATAAAACTCAAATTTTCCATTAAACCGCGAATATTTTTAATCCCGGCGAAATCACAAATAGACGTTAAGGACAATTCTGACCATTACGTCGATGCTGATAGTAAATATATCGGATATATATGTAGCCAAATATATACAAAGTATATATACAAAGGAAGGGGATGTTAGCTAGAATGCTTATATCTCAAAAATAGTTGGACCGAATTTGACAATATTTGTCAATTCAGAATGCCCTCTTGGCATAAAAGAATAAAATCTATAAAAATCGCATAAAAAGATGCCAATAAAGAAGTTAATATAGATTTTGTAGTGTTTTGTGACATTTTTTATTCTTTTATATTTTTTATCGCATGCGATTTTTTCAATTTGACTTATAATATTGAAGTGTATGTTTTGTAATATTTTTTCACCTTACAACACAGATTGGGGTTATTGTATACATATTGCTATTATCGTCCGATCTTCACGAAAATGTTCACAAGGGTAGGGTTAGGCTCAGAAGGGCCTTTTTTCAAAGATGTCCGCAAGATATTTAAGTTGAAATCGACCAACAACTAAAAAAGTTCCTGCTTTTGTAGCCATTATAAAGGTCACAAAAAGATACCAAAGGACACGGAATCTCACATGAAGTTAGAGTTTAGGACAGCGGATAGAATGGACCACTACTTTTGTGAAAAAGATACCAACGTTTCCATTCTATCGAATTGCTGAATTTCGTACAGGCGATATCCAAAATACACAAAAAGGCGAACTTTTGGCTTTTTATATCCTCCACCATATTATGGAGGGTATATTAACTGTGTCATTCCGTTTTTAACTCCTTGAAATACTCATGTCAGACCCAACAAAGTATATATATTCTTAATTAGCGTAAAATTCTAAGTCGATTTAGCGATGTTCGTCTGTCTGTCTGACTGTCTATCCGTCTGTCTCTCTGTCTGTTGTAATCACGCTATCTTCTGAACGAATCAAGATAGCAGGCTAAAATTTTGCAGACATTTTTATTTTGCCAGTAGGCAGGTTAAGTTCGTAAATGGGTCATGTAGGTCCACGTTTTCATATAGCCCCCATATAACGGTACCTCCCGATATTCGGTCTTTTGATGGTTTTTGCGACATTATACACTGAAATTGTTTCAAATTTGGTATTTGAAGTTACAAAGGGATACTACAGCCTACGACAGAAAATTGTCTATGCAGGTCCACGTCTTCGTATAGCCCCCATATAACGGTATCTCCCAATATTCGTTATTTTGATGATTTTAGGGGTGAATAATACCAGAATTATTTCAAATTTGGTATTTGAAGTTCGTAATGGATACTACAGCCCATGACAGAAAGTTGTCTATGCAGATCTAGGTCTCCGTATAGGCCCCATATATCAGCACCCCCCTATATTCAGTATTTTGACAATTTTAGGTACAATACCCACCGAAATTGTTTGATATGTCATATTTGTTACAGGCTGTAATTGTCTATGCAAGTCCAGGTCTTTGTATAGCTCCGATGCAACGATACCTCCTTAGGTTTGATGGTTTTAGCTACATTATTCACCGTTTATTTCAACTTTCGAATTTGAATATGGTAAAGGCTTATGACAACAATGCCTATGTAGGTCCACGTTGTACAGAATTTTTACGGGTTTTATATTTTGAAAATTTTCAAATTCGTTCTAAATGGTGGAGGGTATTCAAAGTTCGGCACGGCCGAACTTACTACTTTTTAACTTCTTTATGCTGATTTCATTGACGAATATAGCCAAATATCGTAGACAAGCAAATCATATAGATGAGTCTAAATTTAGAGATACAGAGCAGCCTCTTGCTTGGAGATTATCGCAAAATGTTTAGGGGCTCAAATGTACTAAAAACAGGAAAAGATCCTTATGACACAAATGAAGCCAATCGACACGCCTGAGAAGAAAGTTAAGGACAGGGAAGAATTCTAGCATATTTGACGGCCATTATATTATATTTAGCTATAAAATGGACCACAACAACTAAAAGCACGAGGGAGTGTGTAAATACTGGGCAAATGTCCCTGGTCATAATGCTAAGGGTAATAGCTGGGCAGTGCTCCGTGACATAATATCAAAAGCGAAATCTTTTAAAAAGGATTTGGACATAAAGGGGTTCTAACATATTGTAGTGTGGTAGGGTAACACATGTTCGGCCCCGCAAGACTATAGCTTTTACTAACTTGTTTATTTTTAAAACACTTTAAATCGACCTGTAGGTTAACATGTACTGAAATTCTTGCCAGGGGTATTTAGTTCTATTTAGTCAAGTCATAATTTTGAATAAAACTTGGACCATAACCCCAGGTCGGCAAAGCGGACCAGGCCAGCTAGTATTTAAATACTAGAACATTAGCTGTGGGTATACATCGGTCGGCAAAACCGACCAATACTTTTTAAATTGTTTTTCTACAAAAATAAAAGAAATCGGCTTATATTGTTCTCTATATAGCTCTAACTGACTTTTTATTTATTTATTTTTTAATTTTTTTTTTGTAATTTCGAGTTTTTTGTTTACAATATTGTAAATATCTAAACTGATATAGGGTATTTGATAGTTGGCACTACCTAGCCTTGATCATATTCCAATATTTTATTTATTTAGTATCACAGGTGTATGCATTTGTATTAAATGTTTGCTCGATGTATTTTAACTTAAATTAAATTCTTAGAAGTTAAACTAAGAATGTGTGTACTTCAAAGACTTTTTGTGGGTATTGGTTTTTCGTGGAATTTATTTCTTTATAGTGCATACAAGTACAACTTAAACTCGGTTGTTATGGCTTCAATATTTAATTCAATGTTTTTAAAAATGTCCAAAATGTATAAAATGAAAACACATCCCAATTTATTACTAAAATTCCTTTACGACAAGATTGCTTTAACGATACGCTTCACTTGATTGCATTTCCAAGTAAATTAATTTCATTTGGATCAACATGGATGGGTATTCTTATTGGAATTATCTTTTGTACGATATATTGCTCCTTTTCTTTCGCTGTATGCCCTTTTTGTTGGCTACATTTCATTGACAATGCATTTTGTATTCACCATCCATCCCTCATTACAGGCTCGTGCTCAGGCGCAGACACAAACGCACATAAGCATATTTTCTAAGAGTGTCACTTCATAAGTGGCACTTTATTGAAAGTTATACAGAAACATCAGCTACAGCAGTGCTGAGTGACAGCTTTGTTGGCAGAAGCAACATCAGCAGCAGCAGCAGCCACGCACACACACACACACACCGACACGAACTACAGCCCTTGTCAATATTTGTACCCACTTGTCATCAATCATCCATTAGTGGCAAAGATGTTTTCTTCGCAGCCATAATTGAAAGGTTTCCCAATGCTGGTTGTTGCTACTAAAGTGCTATTCTTAATAATAATCTATTTTTGAAATCGCAACGCTTGGTTTGGCAAAGCCATAAACAATAAGCAAAAAAAAAACACACATTAAAGCAACAAAGCCGAAGACGATGATGAGAAACGAATGGGAAGAGGTTTTGGGATATAAATGTTAATTGGATAAATTTACATAAGATGATGAAGACGATGGTAATGAATTGCGAAGACAAATCATTGAATGTTAGACTGCGTATGAGTGTCGTATCACAGATAATTCACAAGAAAGATTCATACGACATGTGGGTACGGGTCAAACACATTTATTGCTCCCTCAAAAAAAAATATATTCATGCACGTGTATATGTTTAGGAGACAATGTAGTTTCTTTCTGCTCATATTATCATTGTACTAAAAAAGTTAAATAGTATCAGTCGGTTTTGGCGACAGATGTATACCCCCAGCCTTGAGCTATGATTATTCACATTGTTGAACATTTATGGGGGAGGTTCGGAAGCAGTTGGCCAACATTGTCCAATTCATATCTGACCTAAGTCTGATATATATACAAGGTGAGATGAAAGAACTACAACCAGCTTGAAACTGCTGTCATTTCCAAGCCACTCGTCCGACGGCAAACAAAAAGTTATTCGTGATGGAATTCAAGCGTCATAGTGTGATTTCTTTATATTTTTCTGGAAAACCACAAGTGGCTATCTTTGGAGCACTCCAGCATTTAAATGTGAATACATCTTTTGTGTCTCGTACCATCGCTCGTTACCGTGATACTGGTAGCGTAGCCCGACGTCAAGGAAGTGGGCGAAAGAAAACAGTTACATCAGCTGAAATGGTTTGAAAAGTAAAGAAGCGACTTGATCGAAACCCGTGTCGCAGTGGACGAAAAATGGCTCGTGAGCTGAACATATCACAATATTCCATTCGGTAAGTATTGAAAAATGAGCTCGAGGTAAAGCCATTGAAATTCCAAAAAGTGCAAGAATTTACACCGCAACAGATAGAAACAAGTAAGCAAAGGCTACAGTCGAGCGGGGCCGACCGTTGAATACCCTACAACACTATAATAAACGATACAGTTTATATAGGCGAGATACTCGAAAGAATTCCACAAGATATTGTGACAAATAATAAAAGAAAAAGAGAACGAAACCTCTCTAATTTTCGAATAATATCAACTTAAACTAATTTGCTCATTTCCAATTTATTGGTAGATGTTGCACTTAAATGGTCTTCCTAGGTCTGGAATCAATATTTCCCAAAGACCCATAATCTCTCAGAAGTGGCAAAAGATTAACATTTATTATTGGTTTTTGACTGAAACGCATCTATATGAGATACAGACATTTGACTATATTCTTCAACGAAATCAGCGTTAACGAAATAGTCAGAAGTGCGTCTTTCCTGTATTTGTGAATTCTCCAAAAGTCACTGGAATAGACATTTTCGTATTTTGTCTACAAAAGTTGGATGGCCATCCAAAACTGCTTGGCTTTTGCAATGTCCGGTAACCCCCATTCAAATGTGCGTGAGGATCGGGCGATAATTACGACCTGCTAACAATTTTGCAGTTTTTTGGTCCATTTCAACCCCCTAAATATATGGCGATCATCTCCAAAAAGAGTAGGCTTCTACTCTGACCCTCATCTTATCCCCATGCAAAATTTCGCAAGGATCGAGCCATGGTAGAAATACCAGGTAGCAACATAGGCGAAAATTACAACAAAGCAACTTTTTTGGAAACTTGATGTGTCAAAGTTGTAGTCAGGGCGAATTGATTTGAAGTACAAAATTTGGGGCAAATTATTTTTCCAATCAAAATATTGAATTAAAAATTTTCAAAATTGTTGTTATTTTTTCTATTACAAAAGCAAATATTCAAAACTTCCAACATCGATTGAAAGTAATGCTGAAGCCGCTGCATCTTGGTTTGATTATAGCACGTTCAATACAACATTTTTGAAAATCACAGAGACTGGAAATGGAGTGATCGTAGTCTCCAGCGCGCCAACGAAGGACATTTGCGATAATAGATGTCCAATCGTTGTTATCTCTTCATCATCCTTACACAGCATGCAGTCTTGGTAACGTTGGCAACGTTGATTTCATATTCAACAGCGATAATGTTATTTACAAGAAAATATCCGGAAAATTAGTTTTGATGCTTTAAAATTTGGTTTTGTGGTGATTCTGGGGTGTACCCTTTTTTCTTTTGCTACACCGTCAGTTTTCTCGCTGTAGTGACATGCTACCTAAAAGGTACTTTAGGGTATATTTACTCCTCAGGCTTACTTAAGATTTGGATCAAAGATTGCAGAAGATACAGGGGGCTGAGTCTACTGTGAGTCCACGCATATTATTTGCTCAGCTATGAAATGTATAGCAGACAGGAAGTCTTTACATTCGAACAATTTGAAATAAAAAATCTCAATATTTAATCACACCCCAAAAATTGCCAATGTTTTGTTCCCTAAACCAATCCAATATGCTTTGGAATAATTCACCTTTCACTGTTGAAGCCCTGTAGTGTATAACATAGTTAAAAATCCGTACAAATAAGATGATGAAATTCCATGTATCGGTTTATCTCCTATATGAAACTGATTCCCTGTTTCACTTATTTCAAATATCCACGAATTTTATATCTCCATATTACCTATACCTACCATATGTTGAATATACACTTTTTCCCTCATACTCTATAAAAACGTAAAATCTCGATTTTCTATCAATAGCATTGTTGAAGTTTGAAATCATGCAACAATTTTCTTATGTGTAAATGAAGGCGAATTCAAATTACAACAATTTTTTGACATATCAAATTGATACCAGCTGGCCTGAAAGGGTTACCTTGTAATTCTACCATGGATCGAGCCATAAATGCGATCTGTATATGATATCCTGATATCCTAACTACTTAGTTTTGTTAGCTGTAGAAATATTACCAAATATTTAATTCAAAATGAAAATATGCCAAAAATATGACAAAATTGAAAAAAAAAATGAGAAAATTTACAAAATCAATATTTTCATCTTTAGAGAGATATTTTTATGCGACTTTTTAGGCGTTTTTTCTTTTCTGCCAAGAGGCCATTAAGAATTAATGAGAACTGTCGAAATCAGTTCAGCCGTTCTCGACATAAAATAGATCTTTCAAGCATATCTTCTTTGATAGACATATATATCGCACATATTTTGCTATACATTCGATTTGTTGGATCTTAACATCAATATAAAGATCAGAAGTAACCTTGTCATGGCTTTGTGATTTCGCCGGGATTTAAAATATTCGCGGTTTAATGAAAAATGTTGAATTTTTTCAACAAAAAAGATATGGTCTATTTTACCCGCTAAATATTATCCGATGACCACCCAAATTGGTAGGCTTCTTCCCCGCCCTAAACTCTAGCTACATGCGAGATTCCGCGTCGATTGGTCTATAATTGCGACCTGTATAGCTTCTGCAAAATCCGACATTTTTTTAGTATTTGGTCCATTTCAACCCCTTAACATTTGGCGATCATCTCGAAAAGAAATAGGGTTCTATTCTGACATTAACACCACCTACATTTTAAATTTCGTGAAGATCGGGCCATAATTGCGACCTGTAGAGTGATTACAAATTAACGTGGACAGACGGACAGACGGACGGACGGACATACATAGCTAGATCGACTCAGCTCGGCGAGATAGGAAGATCCATATATACTTTCCTATGTGGGAAACCAATATTTCGTGGTGTTACATAATTTTTGGCCCAATCAAACTTATAATACCCCCAACACATAGTGTTGTAGGGTATAATAATACCCCCAACGCATAGTGTTGTAGGGTATAAATAGACTCAAAAGAGCTAAAGAGTTGCTTCGCTTGGCCGAAAGTGGTGAACTGCCGAATTTGGTTTTCTCCGATGAGAAAACATTCGTTGTCCAGCAGTTTGTAAATAAACAAAATGATCGTGTTTACTTGCCACAGAGGTCAGCAGAACTCAAGCGCCGGTAATGGTGATTGTGATAGTAACGAGCGGAGAGTATTAATCGACCGTAGCATCTGAATAAATGTGGAAATATTCTGGATTATCGCGAAAATATTCTAGAGCCTTGGGCACGCAAATATTTTGGCCGCAGACCTTAGAAATTCCAATAGGACTCAGCACCATCGCACTCAGCATGCGCCACCCAGGAATGGTTACAAAATGATGTTACTCGCTTCATTTCCAGTGCTAATGACCACCATAATCTCCGGATCAGCGTGACCGTTGTGCCACTAAAGTATGAATTTTGCCACCTTTTTTGGGCTTTGATACCTTTGTGCCACTTTTTTATTTTGATCCTAAATGAGCCACTTTTTTGAATTTTTGTGCCACTTTTTTATACATTATGCCACGTTTTTCAAACTACCACTAATCTAAACGCTGTATTTAAAATAATGAAAAGCGTCGTACGCTGCCATTTCCAATTTTAGCAAATTTTAGAGCGAACGCTTTTATATTAGGTGTTTGTAAGTGGTTATCGCATGCTCAAAGTTATCAACATTGTTGTGTTTGTTCATTTCTGGAACAGCTGTTAAGAGACATTTTTATATTAAGTTCGTCATTCCGTTTGTAACTCATCGAAATAATCATTTTAGACCCAAAAAAGTATATACATTCTTGATCAGCGTAAAATTCTAAGACGATTTAGCCCTGTCCGTCCCTCTGTCCACGAATTAAGAAAGAAAGCTAAAATTTTGCAGAGATCCCTCTTTTGCCTGCAGGCAGGTCAAGTTCGAAGATGGGCTATATCGGTCCACGATATCATATAGCCCCATATAAGGGTACCCCCGATATCCGGTATTTTGATGATTTTAGCCACATTTTCCAATGGAATAGTCTGCAAATCCACACGAGGAGTTTTTTGTGAGCATTTTACTGCCTGAAAGAGAATTGTCTATATAGGTCCACATCTTCGTATAGCCCCCATATAACGGTACGCCCGATTTTCGGTATTTTGATGATTTTAGCGACATTATTCACCGGAATAGTTTCAAATTTTGTATTTGAATTTCGTAATGGATACTACATCCAATGCCAGAAAATTGCCTGCGCAGGCTTATGACAAAAGTTGCGTATGCAGGTCCACGTCGTCGTATTGACCCTAATATACGGCTACATTAGGTATTTTTAAGATTTTTCTGAAGTATTTTAGAAAGCAAGGTTTGTACTAAAAACCAATAAAGAAAGTCTTAAAGTCGGACGGGGCCGACTTTATGATACCCTACACCACTTTGCTATTTTAGTAGAGCTCCGCATAACAATTAAAAGTTTTTATGGGAGAATTCAATCATACAAGCTATGATTATAATTATAATTTAAAGTTCAAAGGACTAAATATGCCGAAGCATTTGTATCTTTTAAATTCGGACTTGTGTTTCCCATTTGGTGCACAATTAATTTGAAATCGGATAAAAATATATATGGGAGCTATATCCAAATCTGAACCGATCGCGATAAAATTTGGAAAAGATATTTCTGAGCTGTATTTGATATATTTCCCTGAATATCGTTGTTACGGAGTGCATATTACGGCTGTGGGTAACAAATACAAGAAATCGGATGAACAATATGTATGGGAGCTATAGCTATATCTGCACCGATCTTCACCAAATTTGGCATACTAGTTTCAAGACTCAATTCGGTCGCATGTGCCAAATTCCATCCCATTTGGACAAATATTAGACGTTTGGTGCACAATATATGGTAAATCGGACGAAGTTATATATGGGAGCTATATCCAAATCTGAACTGATCTCGATAAAATTTAGCAAATGTATTTCTGAGATGTAGTTGACATATTTCCCCAAATATTGTTGTTGCAGAGTGCATATTACGGCTGCGGAGGACTAAAATAACAAATCGGATGAACAATATATATGGGAGCTATAGCTATATCTGAACCGATTTCGATCAAATTTGGCATACTTATTTTCAGGCCTAATTTGGGTGTATATGCAAAATTCCATACAATTCGGGCTGATATTACACGTTTGATGCACAATAGAAGGCAAATCGGATGAAGATATATATGGGAGCTATATCTAAATTTTGACCGATTATCTCCAATTTCAATAGGGTCCTTGGGCCAAACAAATGATCTGTGCAAAATTTCATCTGGATCGGGCAATAAATGCGACCTGTACTTTGTTTACAAAAATACATGGACAGACGGACAGACGGACGGACGGACGGACAGACGGACGGACGGACATGCATAAATCGACTCAGAATGTGATTCTATGCAGATCATCAAAAGGAACTATGGGTCTATCTCGTTTCCTTTTGCCTGTTACAAACAAATGCACAAAGACATAATACCCTGACCACTTTGTGGTGTAGGGTATAATTACCAAAGTGTCGATCACCTAAAGCCGGGAATGGGGCTAAATTACCACAGTGCAACATTCGGGCAGCGTGTGATGGTTTCATTGGTCGTTTGAAGACCATAATTCGTGCCAAAGGTGACCAATTCGAACAAATCTAAACATATTCTAAAATTTGATGCTATTTCCGACATATTTTGATTCTATTCAATTAAATAAAAAAATAAAAAACAAGTAAAATAGTATCAGTCGGTTTTGTCGACAGATGTATACCCCCAGCCTTGAGTTATGAACGCGACAGATTTGATCTATATCGACTACTTCTTTACTTTACAATCTCTACCATCTATATAAAAGATCTTGCGTTTTTGAAAATATTGAGATGTGCCAAGTCTGAATGGAATCGTGTTTAAGAGAGTTGAATATTCTAAATTTCGACCTTTGTGGGGGAGGTACTTGATGCAGTGGACCTATATTATCCATTTCTGCACCTGACCTAAAACTGACGCAAACATCGGGATTTGCAAAGTTGGAACAAAATCGGATTACCGTTTCCCTTTCTGTGAAAAAATATTTTTTTTTTAAATTTCGACCTTTTTTGGGGGAGGTACCAAAAGGAGTGGACCTATATATTCCATCTTAACACCAGACCATGGGTTAATATAAATATTGGGATGTGTGAAATTTAAAGATAATCGGACTCTTACATCACATTTTATGAGAGTTGTAATTATTCAAAATTTTGACCATTTGTGGGGGAGGTACTTGATGGAGTGGACCGATATTGTCCATTTCCACACTTGACCTAGCACTGACGCAAATATTATGATTTGCAAAGTTGGAGCAAAATCGGATTTTCGCTTCCCTTTCTGTGCAAAAAATAAATTTTTTGACAATTTCGACTTTTTGTGTGGGAGGTACCAGAAGGAGTGGACCGATATTGCCCATCTCCGAACTCGATCTAAGTCTGACAAAGATATTACGATGTACCAAGTTTGGACTAAATCGGATACTCCCTTCAAGAGTTATCGTGCGCACCAGCCAGCCAGCCAGACAGACAGACGGACGGACATCGCTAGATCGACTCCAAATGTTCTGAAACGGATTTGGTCCAAAGAGACCTAGGGTCTAAAACCGTTATTTCGACTAGGCATGTTTTGACCGTATCTAATGATATATACACTCTGTAGTCATATGGCTGAGGGTATAATTAAAAATTATGACGTTTGACATTTGTTGCAGTTTTTTATCTCACCCTGTACAGCTCAGAAATAAAAGTTTAGAATTTTGTCAAAATCGTTTCAGATTTGAATGTAGCTACTTAGATATCTTTATCCGATTTTAGGGTTTTTGGGCACCAAATGGCCAATATCAGCCCAAATGGACTAAATTTTTGGCACTTCCGACTGTATTCAATTTAAAAGCAAGTGCTTCAAATTTTGATGAAAATCGTATATTATCCTATATATATTTTATCCGATTTGATGTTAAGGTCCCTTACATGCGTAATATGCACTCCACAATAATGATATTTGACACCGGACATCAGATACAGCTCTGCCAAATTTTAATGAAATCGGTTCAAATTTTTTTGTAGCTTCGATATACATCTTCATTCGATTTTACGGTTATTGCTCACCATATATGTAATATCAGCCCGAATTGAATGGGTTTTGTCCATATTCAACCGAATTTTACCATTTAGTGAAACTCGGTCCAGTATATCTACTGCTCCAAAAAATAAAAAAATCCACTACGCTAAAAACAGCTATGATATATAAAAAATTCTCAAGTCCTTCAGAATCGTTTTAAGATCATTAAAGAAAAATCGCCGCTGACTCACTTGATCATTTTAATATGCCTTTAACATTTCAGAACAAGGGTGGTCCATATTTGTTGCCAAATGTCTAATATTTCCACAAAAATAGATAAATGTATAGGATCTCTGCCATATATTGAGCAGTTAAGAATGACTACTGATGAGTTTTTTTTATGAAGAGGACATGTCAAAATTCAAGGAATTCCATTGAGAGTTTTTATATAACCTTAAAAGGCTAAACATATAATACTTTTAAATTTGTGCTGCACATCTTAACAATTAATAATATGTCAAATTTTCTGCATCTGGTAGTCTTATATTAACATCAAGATATATTAATCTTTTTCAAATACAACTTTCAACAACTTCAAGAGAATATTGAGCCAGGTCAATATTACAAAACCATTCAATATTAAATTTCCCCCTTCTAGCCAATACCAATTCCTCCCGCTTTCAAATAAACCGCAGTAAGTTATCAAACATTAATTGCACTTAAATTAGCAGCCATTATGCAAGTGCATATTAAGTTAATACCATCAAAACTAAAAACAACTTCAAGTGAATAGTAAAATTTCATAACATTCATTCACTTTGACTAGTATTGAGAAAATTACTAGACAAAATTTAGTTGTTGGCATGTTCTTACTTATAAAACTAACTCAATCAACTAGTCCAGCAAATTGCAGGTGGAGAAAAACTTAATATAATCACCATTTGGTGGGTGAGACTGTCAACATTCTGTCCCTTTGCCAGAAACGATGCATTAAATACTTATTGTAGCGAAAACCTCTTAATAACACCCACCATCCGGCAAATATTGTAGAATTTCCAATAATCACATTAGTGTTGAGTGGCTGACAGAACCGAATATAATCCGATTAAATTAAGTTTGCCGCAAAATACAGAGTGAGATAAAAAACTGCAACAAAGTCAAATGCCATAATTTTTACATTTTTATATCCTCCATCATAGTATGGGCGGTATATTAAGTTTATCATTCCATTTGTAACACCTCGAAATATACATTTTAGAGCTCACAAAGTATACACTGGAATATTTTTAAAAGCTGTCGGACCAGAGGCCAGATGATAGCAGTCTGAATTTGGTTGTAGTTTTTTCATCTCACCCTGTAATTTACAATGATCTTCCAAGTGAGATAAGACCCATTACGAACTACAAATACCTTAATTAAGCAAATCCTTTTCAATACACTAAATATCGAATCGAAACTCTAAATTCTAAACTCGGAACCATTCCATGAAAAAAAGTATCAAAAAGCATTTTCAAAACCAACCATCGTAAAAACAATACTTACTATGGTAAATGCCAAGCTCTACGTCAGATAATGAGGGATATACCTTGATTTCAATAGACATCATTAAATCGACCTACAATTTTATGAGGGTCCTGAATATATACACTTTATGAGTTCTCCGACGGAAATTCAGAGATGTTACAAACGGAATATCAAAAATAATACTCTCCTTTCTCCATAGTAAAGGGTAAAAAAATGGACAATACAGGTCCTCGTTAAAACATATATTGATGATATAAGTTTACGAAAATATTATACGGACGGATTTTTTTACCTTTGGTATCTTGTATTGAGGTGAGGGCTATGCTCTTAAGGCTTAACACCTCATTGCGTTTTCAAATTTTGGTATGAAAATTTTTAGAAAGTTCAAAACAATTTTTTTGTTATTTTTCTAGTATTCTAGTACTGCAGGGCAGTATTTAAAAACCTCCCTTACTTTTACTGAAAGCCAATTGGCGACATTTCCTTATCTCGATACGGAGTAGAATCCAAAATTGTTTAGCATTACTAATTTCACAATTATGGCTCCAATATTAATGGTATTGAATGTAGTACCACAAAATCAGCCATTTTTTATACCCCACACCACAGAGTGGTAAGGGTACTCTAAGTGTTGTTGAAATCGGTTCAGATTTTTTATTGCTTCGATAAACATCTTCATCGGAGTTTACGGTTATTGTTCCAAAATATGCAATATCAGCCTAAATTGGACAGATTTTTTCATATTCAACCGAATATTTCCTTTTGGTGATACCTGGTCCAGTAAATATATTGCTCCAAAATAGTCTTTCATATAGTCCTTATCGAAGTCATATACAGCAATTTTATTTGGTACTAGAGGTACAAAAGCTTCTGTCAAATTGGTTGAAAATCGATTCAGAGTTGAGAATAGTTCCCAAAATTGTGACCACTCTAAAATCCTGATACGCACTCAAATAAGGCTCGTAGTTGGTATGATATACGTGAGCTCTTCCAAATACGCATACAAGATAGGACAAGACAGAGTGAAAATATGGCAAAAAAATCCTCTGTTATGATATTACAACAACATATGGTCTGTTCCAGAACTGCAAGAATCTAAAAGTTTTTGCTACTATAACTGATTTTCTATTTATGATATCGAAGAAAATTTTAAAACTAGTAGATTTTTGCAAATAGTTACCAATGTTAACTGATTTCAACCGCTAAGGCAATATGCACATTTTCGGAAAGATCTATGGAATAGAATTTTGATACATTTTTGAATTTTTCAAACTTTTTTTTTTTGAAAGGAGGGTATATTAACTTTGTCATTCCGTTTGTAACATCCTTAAATATTCGTTGTAGACACCATAAAGAATATGTATTCTTAATCAGCATAAAATACTAAGTCGATTTAACGATGTCCGTCTGTCTGTTGAAATCACGATACAGCCCACATTCTTTGTAACTTAGCATTATTATATAACTTAGCAGAGCAATTTGTATTGTGTCTAAGATGGTTGTATTGAAAATGAGATATATCGGTCCACGTTTTGGTATAGTCCCCATATAACGATACCTCCCGATATTCGGTATTTTGATGATTTTTGCCACATTTTTTCACGGATTTGTCTATAATTTGCTATTTGTTGGCCATAATGGGTTCAAGCTACGGTGGCGAAACATCGCATGCAATTTGGTATAGCCCCCATGTAACGGTACCTGTCGATATTCTGTATTTTGATGGTTTTTAGCTCCGGTGGCGAAACATTGTATGTATGGGTCCACGTTTTTGTATGGCCCCATATAGCCGTATTTCCCGATATTCGGTATTTTGATAATTTTTGGCACATTTTCCCATGAATATGTCTAAAAATTTGTATTTGTGGGTCAAAATGAGCTCTTATGTTTCTTTTACCCTAAGGTGGATGGTATTGAAAGTTTGACCCTGCCGAACTTAATGTTTTTTTTTTTACTTGTTTGTTTCTATAATTGTGGTTTTTATATTAACATGCCTCTGTCATGAACTGTTACTCTATGTATTGTAGGCACAAACCATTTGCTCAATGGTGGTGTAGGGTATCATATAGTCGGCCTGCTTTATTCTACGCAGCCAGAATTTACAATTTTAGTTCTTTTCCTACTTTCCTGTCCATTTCATTTACAGGTTTGCCCATATTTCACGGACCCATCTGGCATCGCCATAACTTTTGACAGAGATGTCACATCGCTTAATGACATACCGCGTTTGAAGCGTCAGTCCAAGCAGATTTTTTCCATGAACCAATACACGCCACGCGAGCGCTCTGAAATAGTTGAAATTTACATTCAACAGAAGAAGTCAATTGTGAAAAAATGTGAGAAGTGCGCCTTCTAAGAACACCATTAAGCGTTTATACGAAAAATTTTCGACTGGTAAGGCTCTTTCTAATCCGAAGAGGCCATACAAAAGTCGACCAAGAACATCCCAAAAACGCCGTTCTCAGCAGTTGGGCATGGCTCGGTCCACTTTACAACGGATTTTTCGCATTGATTTGCATTTGTTTCTGTACAAAATTCAATTGACGCAAAGAATATTGCCTGCGGACAAGCCTCGTCGATTGGAATGGGCCCAAAGGTCCGTCGAATATGGGCAACCCTGTATACCTACACTCGATTCCAAATGTATTACTTTTGGTACAAATTTCCAAAAACATTGCATTAATTTTCTACTTAGGACCATTTTCTACATTTCATTCGCAATTTCCGAATCCACCACCTTATCTAAAAGCTATACACTCACTGTGATTCTAATACAAAAGAGTATAATTCCAAGTATTTTCCTACTCTCTATACAAAATTTAATACCATTTAGTATTTTTAGTGCCTTTTAATCACGAATTTCCACAATCACCTCCTTATCAAAACTATTTTTTGTACCAAATGTCAAGATTTCACCGACGTAGGAACCTTTAAAATATACTTCAATATTTGTAGTAATATTAACAAGAGTTTTTCTATACCCGGTTTTAATTCAATACATTAAACACAACTAGAAGACAACGAGCCTCAACTCCCTATCGTAAATGAACATAGCATAGCACCCAACCCCCTTCATTGATTCTTCGTCCCCATTCATAGTCGAAGAGGGCAACCGCTACAACCACTATTACTGTTCTGCCGTGTAAAAGTGTTGTATTAGTCATTAATTTTGATTACGTTAACTAATTAATTGACTTAGCTGTTTGTGTGTGTATGTATATGTGTGTGCCTCTAACTATTCGCCACGTTGCTGCCTTTCTTCTGTACACTGCTTAAAGCTAAGGTAATGTTTTGTAGGTGGTTCATGAAGTTGCCTTCATATCCTCAGGGAAGTGGTCTCCACCTATTTCAATGAACTCTTCGCATAGCCGTATACGTGGCCTGTCTTCGTACTGAAGAGCTGGGGTGGTGGTGGTGGAAATTATTATTTGCAATGCCCTGGCAAAAGTGTGAAAGAGTAAAGTTTGTAAACGGATATGCCTTTGCTTTGGCGAACGGCAGGATGTTGGTAATTGGAAATTATTGGCGTATTGACCTGTAATTTAAAATACCTTCACTAATAACTACTCAAGTTTAGTTCAACTCATTGATGAAGATATATGTATGTATTCAGCGAATTTCATGACGCCCCACTATATTTAGCTGTCAGAAAAGTGAGGCAGCATTGGACATTGTTCCGTGGCAATTTCAAATAAAAAACTTAGCTTTGTTAAAAAAAATTAAATGTATATTATTATAGTTTATTGCAAATGGATTCTCGGAATTTCACTCAATTTTTTATCGATAGTTTAAAATATTTACTTGGCAAATTTAATACCATCATTTATGCAGTTTACTTGAAATATCAATAAACTTCGAAATCTTCAATATCAATAATTGTTGTTATTTTCTCGCAATACCTTTGAGTTTAAATTTTTTTTCCAATATTCCACATTAATTAAACAATGAAATGGAAAACTTAAATATTAGATACTTCAACTTACGCACAATTACCTCCCCCCGGCTCACTCATCTCTGGGACATTTCGTAGAAAAATAAAAACACATTTAATTAAATTTCTCAACAATTATTTTGAAATACCCATTCTTACTGCAGTAGTGGTAAATGTAACATTTATTTTTACTTCTTATTTTGTGAATGTGTGTGTGTGTGTGTGTGTGTGTGTGCACTCTTCCGTTTCTTATCTTCTAAATGTTCCAATTTAATTGAACCGAGTCTCCGGCAAAGTGCATCCATACACATACACACACACACACAATACAAATAGCAAACAAATTTAGGAAATTAGTTCACACAAAATATATAAACAATACTAAAGGCATTTATGTTCCATTTCAGGGATTTTTGTAAAACTCAATTCAGGTGCGAGTGCACGTCTGGTACAGTGCATTTCAAAATGTTGTGGCATTTTTTTTTTTCAAATGAAAAAATTAGAAAATTTTTGTGGGTTATTTCGACAATGTCCAAAAAATGTTTATTGCAATTCTTATAAGAAGTACCAGAAGGATTGGGGCTCCTAAAAGCTATTATTTAAAATATATTGTTTCTTTTTACTTTTTCCACTGTAGTTTTTAACATTAAATATATTTATATTTATACCCTACAACACTATGTGTTGTAGGGTATAAATATTGGGCCAACTATTATGTAACACCACGAAATATTGGTTTCCTATATAGGAATATATGGATCTTCCTATCTCGCCGAGCTGAGTCGATCTAGCTATGTATGTCCGTCCATCCGTCTGTCCGCAATTATGGCCCGATCTTCACGAAATTTAGAATGGAAGTGGGGCTAGGGTCAGAATATTTCTTTTGGAGATGATCGCATAATATTTAGGGGTTGAAATGGACCAAAAACTGAAAAATTTCCTGATTTTGCAGTTGCTCTACAGATCGCAATTATAGACCAATCGAAGCGGAAGTTAGCACGGCGCTAGGGCTTAGGGCTGGGCAGTAGCCTTCCAATTTTGATGGTCATCGGGTAATATTTAGTGGGTGAAATAGACCAGAACATTTGTGTTAAATAAAAGTCAAATTTTCCATTGAATCGCGAATATTTTTAATTCCGGCGAAATCACAAATAGACGAACAGGTCAATTCTGACCGTTACGTAGATGATGATAGTAAATATCTCGGATATATATATTGCGAAATATATGCAATGTTTATATTCAAAGAAAGGGGATGTTAGCTAGAATGCTTATATCTCAAGAATGGCTGGACCGATTTTGACAAATGTTGTGAATTCAGAAAGCCCTCTTGACACAAAAGTATAAAATCTAACAAATCACATAAAAAGAAGTATATAATGATGTTAATATTGATTTTGTATTATTTTGCGACATTTTTTTTTTCATTTTTTTATCGCATGCGATTTTTTTCAATTTGACTTATAATATTTAAGTGTATATTTTGTAATACAACACAGGTTGCGTATATTATATAAGTATTGGAAATATCATCCGATCCTCACGGAAAGGGTAGTGTTAGGCTCGAAAGGGCTAGTCCTATTGTTTTCAAAGATGTCCGCAATATATTTAGGGGTTGAAATAGACCAACAACTAAAAATGTTCCTGATTTTGCAGGTGTTAGAAAGGTCATAAATAGAAACCAAAGGACACGAAATCTCGCATGAAGTTAGAGTTAAGAACAGCGGGTAGAATGGACCACTAATTTTCCGTGAAAAAATACCAGGATTACTTACAGGCGATATCCGTAATACACAAAAGGCGAACTTCTGGTATTTTATGCTGATTTCGTTGACGAATATAGCCAAATATCGTAGACAAGCAAATCATATAGATGAGTCTAAATTTGGAGGTACGGAGGTGGCTTTTGGAGATGATTGCAAATTTTGCAAAATTAACCCAAACCAGAAATGTTTTTCCGATCACACAATTGAAGCCAATCGGCACGCCTGTGAAGAGAGTTAAGGACAGGGAAGAATTCTAGCATTTTGGATGACCATTGGATTATATTTAGCTGTAAAATGGACTACAACAACTAACAACCCGACGGAGTGCATAAATATTGGGCAAATGTCCCTAGTTAAAATCCTAATTTCAAAAGCGCACTCTTTCAATATGGATTTGAACATAAGGGAGCTTCTAATATATTGTAGTTTTGTGGGGTATCGGCCCCGCTCGACTATAGCCTTTGCTTACTCGTTTTTAAATTGTTGTATACCCTCTACCATAGCATTAAGTTTTCCATTTCGTTTGAAATACTTCGAAATATCAATTTTAAACCTAAAAAATGACTATATACTG
This sequence comes from Musca domestica, assembly GCF_030504385.1. NCBI lineage: Eukaryota > Metazoa > Arthropoda > Insecta > Diptera > Muscidae > Musca > Musca domestica. The sequence goes on along the minus strand of NW_026712364.1, from coordinate 2,940,695 downwards.
CACCAGTATTAAATTTTTTCGTTTTATCTGCTCGTCGTTCTTAGAAACCAGGCTAGAAATAACCCTAGCTTCCGAACAAAATGGAGTGGGTTAATAAAATTTTACTCAGATGTATTTTAGGAATGTAGGATTTTTATGCTCTACAACACTGTGTGTTGGGGGCATTATTAGTTTGATTGGTTAAAAAATTACGTTACACCTCGAAATATTTGTTTCCCACATAGGAAAGTAAATATGGATCTTCCTATTTCGCCGAGCTGAGTCAATCTAGCTACGTGTTAATTTGTAATCACTCTACAGGTCGGATCTTCTCGAAATTTGGAATGGAGGTGGGGCTAGGGCCAGAATAGAAGCCTATTGCTTTTGAAGGTGATCGCATAATATTTAGGGGTTGAAATGGAACAAAAACTGAAAATTTTCCCGATTTTGCAGATGCTCTACAGGTCGCAGTTATAGACCAATCGAAGCGGAAGTTAGCTTGAGGCTAGAGCTTTGGGCTGGGCAGAAGCCTTCCAATTTTGATAGTCATCGGGCAATATTTAGTGGATGACATTGTTCAACTAAATTATTATAATATTGGCATTTGGTGTTGACAATAGGTACTATTTTATGAACTCTTGGCGCTTAGATAATATTAATACTTTTAATGTATTCGGAGACCTATAGTGGAATTTAATTACGAATAATTTTCGTAGTGGGTGCCATTTATTTGGCCCGTGTAAAGAGAATTTTTAACGATATAAAAAACAAGTAAAAAGCAGCTATGTTTGGCAGGGCGAACCCTCCACTAATTTCAAGAAATGTTAACATTTTCAAAAAAAAAAAAAAAAACAATTCATATAGGGTCACTACCCCGCTTATGGTCGGACATTTGGTCTCTTAAGAGAAGATTTCCAATTGGCAACCCTTGTTCGAATTACTTGGAGCTATAACTTGCATTTAAATGCATTACTGTGGCTACGTGTGATTCCATGGCCCAGTGGTAGCATTTCAAATGGTGTGTGTTTTTTTGTTCGTTTTCATCCTTTTTGGATGGCCATGTGTGAGAAAAACTGCAGTTATTGCTTATAGAGCACTAAAGTATTTTCCACATCGCTTTCAATTAAAAATCTACTAAACTATTGGCAGTTTCTCACACAAACACGCACACACTCACAGCCATAGACGTACACACATGAATGCAACACATTTAACCGGAACTTTGTAACACTTGAAATACTCTGGATACCTGTGTTACTAAAACTAACCTAAAGCGGGAGTTTGGTGTTCATATCTATTATGTACTTCATGGCAATGCCCATATGGAAGTATATTTGATGGGGGGATGGAAGGTTTTGGAGTCGAAGGAAATCAAGCAGTTGTATGTGGCGGACAAAAAAATAATCATTAAAAATGCATGTGTTATGGACTGGTCACAGTTATATCAAGGTAGATTCTTCCGCAATGACCTATGTTCCTGGAATACGAGGGTGCCAAAAAAAATTAAATGCATTTAATTTTCAAAACTAATTTAATTTTTATCACTTCATTGAATACTAAATTTATTACGATTTAGCACTTTTCGTAAAATTATAGTACACATTTCCAAAAACACATCCATATCTTAATTTCAGATATCAAAAGAGACCTCAATATCAAAATTGAGAATGTCAGCTCTATCCCTTCATCTAATACCAAATTTAGTACCATTTAGTACTTTTCGTTAAAAATAGGACCGCCAAATCTCAAATATAAACAATCAAATTTCAAATTCTTTTCTGTATCTCTTCACTCGAACGAAATAAAGTAAGGTTCTGTACTTTTCGTATATTATAGTACACAGTTCCGAAACCATCTTCATATCTCAATCCCAGATCTCAACAGAGACATCTGTATCAAATTTGAGGATTCCAGTCCTATCCCATCGCCCAATACCAAATGTAGTACCATTTAGTACTTTTCATAAAATTATAGTACCGATATCCGAAACCACCTTCATATGTTCAGCCTACGCATGAAGAGCGACCCTTATACCAAATTTCAAATATCAAGCACTATCTGTTCACCCAATACAAAATTGCACCAAATATAGCACTATTTAATATTTTCGTACATTTGTAGTACATATTTCTAAAACCAACAATTTATCCCAAACCTAGCACCAACGGGGAACCCAAGACAAATTTTCAAAATTCCAACTTCATCCGTTCACACCTAAACCAAATATAGTACCATTTAGTACAGTTTGCACGCTTAGTATATATTTCCAAAACCGCCTTCATATATCAAACTTACATTCCAATCATGCGTATAATCCCAAATGGTAGCATTTTAGAAATTAAATAATATTTTAGAACATTTCCTAAATTTAAAGTTCGAATTTCCAATATTTTTTGTGCATCTATCTTGCACTCCATAAGTGACTGTCTTTTCAATTTTCGGGGTTCCACCTCCATCGGTTCATCACAATACCGATTTGTACCAAATTTAGTACCATAGAGTACACATAAGTACAAGTTTCGAAAATTACCTATATAATACAGTCCAATTGAAATCTTATTTTGTAATTTCAGGATTTCAACGCTACAGGTTTACCCAAAATTTAAAATATACCAAATTAAGTACCAATTAGTATGCCTAAGTATGAATTATCTACATATTTCAGTCCTACAATGCAATAGTTATCTTATTTCCAATTTTCAGCATTCAAGCTCTATCGGTTCACCCAAAATATAAATTGTACCAAATATAGTACTATCTATATCCCTCAGTACCAGAATGCGATAGAAATCTTATTTCTAAATTTCAGAATTCCAGCTCCATTGGTTTATCCAAATCTAAATTGTACTAATTAGAACTTTTCGTGCACATAAGTAAAAATTTTCGAACCTTTATCTATATCCCTATTCTATGTATACTCCGCCAGTAATGTTAATTTAAAATTTCAGGATTACAGCTACATCCTTTCTCCAAATTCAAATCGTACTAAATGTAGTACCGTTTAGGACTTTTCGTGTATATGAGTACACACTTCCATAACTACCTCCCCATATCAATTCTACTCTTCCCATTCCAAATTTCAAGTTTTTTAACTCCAACCGTTCACATGGTACTTTTCGTACACTTATAGTGCGAATTACACAAAACCATTTGGTACACCTACCATACGCTAAATCAGTGCTTCCTCAAATTCGAATTTCTAAAAAAAAAAAAAAAAAAATACTGGTCTGCGCCTTCTGTCATGCTAGATCTGATCCGATCTTGATAAAATTTGCCAAGCGTATTTTTGAGCTCCATAATTTATCTGGTACCATGTATCATTCTTGTGGAGTGCATATTACACATGTGAGGGATTTAAAACCCCATATCGGATGAAAATAAATATGGGAGCTATAGCTATATCTCAAGCGATTTTCACCCAACATGAAGTACTTGTTTCTAGAATGAATTCATTCGAAACTGCCGAAATTCAGTTCATTTGAGATGAAATTAGCCATTTGGTGCACAATATACCTGCTATCGGATAAAATATATGTATGGGAGCTATATCCTAATCTGATACGATCTCAATAATCTCAGAGGTATATTTTGGTACCAAATACCATTCTTGTAGAGTGCATGTTATGCATGTGAGGGACTAAAAGCACCACATGGGATGAAATATATATATGGGTGCTATAGATATATCTGAACCGATTTTCACCTAATACGATGTACTTGTTTCTAGAATGAATTCAGCCGGAAATACCCAAATTCGGTTCATTTGGGCTGATTAACCATTTGGTGCTCAATAAACCCGAAATCGGTTGAATATATATATGGGAGTTATATCTAACTCTGAACCGATTCTAGCAAATTTCAATAGGGTTCGTCCTTGGACCAAATCAAAATCAGTCAAAATTTAGATATAGCTCCCATATATATCTTCGTCCGATATGCCTTTTATTGTGCACCAATAATAATATCAGTCCGAATAGTATGGAATTTTGCATGTACGATCAGATTGGACCTGAAAATAAGTATGCCAAATTTGATCGAAATCGGTTCAGATATAGCTATAGCTCCAATATATATTGTTCATCCGATTTGTTATTTTTGTCCTACGCAGCCGTAATATGCACTCTGTAACAACAATATTTGGGGAAATATATCAGAAATACATTTGCTAAATTTCATCGAGATCGGTTCAGATTTGGATATAGCTCCCATCGTCCGATTTACCTTTGATTGCGCACCAAACGTCTAATATTTGCCCAAATGGCACTTACGACCGAATTGAGTCTAGAAGGTAGTATGCCAAATTTGATGAAGATCGGTTCAGATATAGCTATAGCTCCCATATATATTGGTCATCCGATTTGTTGTATTTGTTACCCACAGCCGTAATATGCACTCCGTAACAACGATATTCAGGGAAATATATCAAATATAGCTCAGAAATATCTTTGCCAAATTTTATCGAGATCGGTTTAGATTTGGATATAGTTCCCATATATATTTTTATCCGATATTTAGTCCTTTGAACTTTAAATTATAATTATAATTTTAGCGTGTATGATTCTCCCCTAAAAACTTTTAATTGTTACGCGGAGCTCTACTAAATTAGCAAAGTGGTGTAGGGTATCATAAATTCGGCCCCGCCTGACTTTAAGACTTTCTTTACTGGTTATACAGTGCACTTTGGTAAAATTTGATTGTTGGTCAAAGAGCCCATGTGATATGAGAGCATTAAATGTCCAATTGCGAGTGATTTGTCTGGAAACTAGGGTTGAAAATTTCAATCATGTTATATGTTTATTTCAGAGTTATACCAAAAACTTAGCCTGCATCAATCGATATGGAAAACTTAAACTCCTTCGGAGTTTAGGTATTTTAAAGACTTCATATTTTTAATTAGCCTTAAATTACTGGAAATGCATTGTTAGTAAGTTTTACAAAAATATTTTCTTCGTTGGTTGCACAAAAACTATTTTTCCCATACCACCCTAGTAAGACTGGAAGCCTTGGTCATATGGTCAAGCGCATAGAGTAACGGAAACGGTTGAGCAGGAAAGAACAACGGATGTACTGTCCTCCATTCAGACACCGAACGGTACTGCACAGACAGAGACCGACCAACCAATCGAACGACCGACCGACCGTCGACAAATGTATAGGTAATATTTTTTGTGGTATTCTCACATCATTGATTGCCGTTAAAGTTCAGGCCAGAAAAACGAAGAGTGAATGCCACTGGAGCTTTTCAGGTGTCTTCACACTTACTACGACTTTACTTTTTCAAGTGAATACATGTTTATTTCTACAAAAAATAAAAAGAAAAATAATTCAATTCAATTTGATCCAAATAAATATAGAGACAAACACAACCCATTTACGCCATCAACAGCATATGTGGGAGTTCTAACCTATTTCCAATTTATTTCTTTTCCATTATTTAACAATTATTTTTTGTTTGTTTGTTTTGGTTTGGTTTGGTTGGTTTTTCCAGCAATGTCAAAGTTTTCTCACTGACTCACTCACTGCTGCAGTATTTTGAAATATTAATGATGAAATGAATTGAAAATATAAGTCCTTGGGCTAGAAACCGTTGCAGCAACTGAAGTGATACAATCGTGTTAAAATGCCTCTAATTGTTCTCAAATTAAAATGTAATAGTTTCTAATTGATTGCAGAGAAAATAATGCTGCAGATCTATTAGGGCAAATTAATTGTTGATAACTTTTTTTGAGGAAAGATTGTGAAAATATGTTATTGGGTAAATAATGTGAGTGATAAGTGGAAACTAATGTGAGATACGGTTTTTAGGTGTATGTATTTCAAGGTATATTACTTATTATACCCTCAACCATAGTATGGAGGGTATATTAAGTTTGTCATTCCGTTTGTAACATCTCGAAATATACATTTTAGACCCCACAAAGTATAAATATTTTTGATCAGTGTAAAATTCAATGTCGATTTAGCGAAGTCCGTCCGTCTATCCGTCTGTGGAAATCACTCTAGCTTCCGAACGAATTGAAGTAGATTCATAAAATTTAGCTCAAATGTGTGTTATATCTGCAGGACTTTTGGTATTGAAAATGGGCCATGTAGGTCTATGTTTTGGTATAGCCCCCATATAACTGTACCTCCCGATATTTGGTATTTTGATGATTTTAGCGAATTCATTCTCCGGAATTGTTTCAAATTTGGTATTTATAGTTCGTAATGGATACTACAGCCTAAGACAGAAAATTGTCTATGCAGCTCCACGGCTTCGTAGAGCCCCCATATAACGGTACCTCCCGATTTTCGGTATTTTGATGAGTTTAGCGAATATATTCACCGGAATTGTTTCAAATTTGGTATTTAAAGTTCGTAATGGATTCTACAGCCTAAGACAGAAAATTGTCTGTGCGGGTCCACCTCTTCGTAAAGCCCCATATAACGGTACCTCCCGATATTCGGTATTTTAATGATTTTAGCGAATTTATTCTCCGGAATTGTTTCAAATTTGGTATTTATAGTTCGTAATGGATACTACAGCCTAAGACAGAAAATTGTCTGAGCAGTTCCACGTCTTCGTATAGCCCCCATACAACGGTACCTCCCGATATTCGGTATTTTGATTTTATCGACATTATAACCGATTTTTTTTAAGTTTCGCATTTTAATATTGTAATGGCTTACGACAAATGTTACCTACGCAGGTTCATGTCGTCGTATAGACCCTAATATAATAGCTGCATTTGGTATTTTTAAGATTTGAACAGAAGTTTTAACAGATTTTATTGTTTTTGAGAATTGCCAAATTCGTTTCAAATGGTGGAGGGTATTCAAAGTTCGGCCCGGCAGAACTTACAGTTTTTTACTTGTCTTTATCAGGTTTTGGGCTAGTGATTTCCACTTGTGATTACAACTACATCCTTCGATGTAAGTTACAAAAACCTTCTTAATATTATATATGTGCATTAAGAAAAGTATCAAGTACAGGGTAAGCAGAAAAAAGTGCAACCAACTTCAGACGGCTGTCACTTCTAAGCCACTCGTCCGACAGCAGCTAAAATTATTCCAGTGACAGTTCATTATATTGTTTACAAGCGTACAAAAGCATTTTGGTGAGAATTTTCCAGGAAAAAAGTTATTCGTGATGGAATTCACACTATCACGATTTCTTTATATTTGGCTGGAAAAGCATAAGTGGCTTTCGTTAGAGCACTCCAGCATTTAAATGTGAATAAATTTGCTGTGTCTCGTACAATCTGTCGTTACAGTGATACTGGTAGAGTAGCCCGACGTCAAGGAGGTGAACGGAAGAAAACCGCAACATCAGCGGAAGTTGTTCGAAAAATAAAGAAGCGACTTGATCGAAACCCGCGTCGTAGTGGCCAAAAAATGGCTCGAAAGCTGAATATGTCGCAATATTCCATTCGGCAAATATTGAAAATTGAGCTCGGGGTAAAGCCATAGAAATTCCAAAAAGTGCAAGAACTTATATCGCAACAGAAAGAAAATAGACTCAAAAGAGATAAAGAGTTGCTTCGCTTGGCCGAAAGTGGTGAACTGCCGAATTTGGTTTTCTTCGCACCGATGAGAAAACATTCGTTGTCCAGCAGTTTGTAAACAAACAATATGATTGTGTTTACTTGCCACAGAGGTCAGGTGAAAATCTGCACCTTAGGTTGGCCACCAGAACTCTAGCGCCGGCCATGGTGATGGTGTGTGCCGCCATAAGAGCCAATGGTCGCTCTCCGCTCGTATTAAACGACCATGGCATCAGAATAAATGCCGAATATTATATCTAAAATATTCTGACGGGTATGGGCACGCAAACATTTTGACCGCAGACCTTGGACATTCCAACAGGACTCAGCACAATCACACTCAGCACGCGCCACCCAAGAATGGTTACAAAATGAGGTTGCTCGCTTCATTTCCAGCGCACAATGGCCACCGAAATCTCCGGATACCAATCCGTTGGACTATTGTGTTTGGAGTATTTTGGAAAGCAAGGTTGGCACTAAAAAATACCAAAGTGTCGATCACCTCAAGCAAGTGCTTCGTCGGGAATGGGCCAAAATACCGCATTCGTTCAGCGTTTGACGGTTTCATTGGCCGTTTGAAGGCCAAAATTCCTGGCAAAGGTGACCAATTCGAACAAATCTAAAATTATTCAAAAATTTGATGCTATTTCCGACGTTTTTTGCTTTCACACAATAAAATTTAAAAAAAAAATGTAAAAATTATGGCGTTTGACTTGGTTACAGTTTTTTTATCTCACACTGTATATAGTTCCATTGATGTTACTTTGTTTTTTCTATCCTCTATAGAATCTTTTATATAATTATAATTATCATTTGTCTCTCAAAAAAGCTCAAATTATCTATATCTATATCTATATATCTATATCTATATCTTTATATCTACGGTCAGATGGTTTCATATTTTAATAACTCCGAGCAATGCTGTGGTGGTGGCAGAAGATGGAATCCGTTAGCAGACTCTTAATAACCTTTGATGCTCTTGCACCTGCAGTGGCATCAAAGAAACTGCATTCCGGTTATTGTGGTCAAATATAAAATATTCATGTTTACCTTGATTATAGAAAGAATAATAAATAGTTAAGTGTATAGCGAAGAAAATATGAAAAAACAGTAAGGAGAAGACAAAAGTCAAGAGGGTCCGCATGATACCCTACACCACAATGCATATGTGACCTCTTGTACTAAATATCATTTCTACAGAGCTCATATTACGACTCTGACAGGGTTTTAAGATCAAATCGAAAAAAAATCATATATATGGGAGCTATAGCTATATGTGCACATTTGGCCCAAATTTGATTGATCCAAAATTCAACCAAGTAGTCAAATGAAGCACAATTAAGTGTACGGTAAATATACATGGAAGCTATGTATAAATCTGAACCGATCTCAAAGAATTTGACGTTCGTATTTCTTGTCCACATGTGATATCTTGCACTAAATATCAATATTATAAAGAGCATATGTTCATATGTAGTAAAATCCATTCTATTACGCTATATCACACATTTGGTTACAATAAATCGGGGAGTATGTGGGAGTAGAATGGAAATGTTGGTACTTTTTCACACAAAAGTAGTGGTACATTCAACCCGCTGTCCCAAACTCTAGCTTCATGCAAGATTTCGTGTTCTTCGGTTTCTATTTGTGACCTTTATAACGGCTGCAAAGTCAGGAACATTTTTAGTTGTTGGTCCATTTCAACATAATTATATTGCTGACATCTTTGAAAACAATAGGCCTAGCCCTTCTGAGCCTAACCCTGCTCTTTTGAAAATTTTCGTGAGGATCGGACGATAATTGCAATCTTTATTTATTAACCCCAAACTGTGTTGTAAGGTGAAAAAACATTACAAAATGTATACTTCAATATTATAAGTCAAATTGAAACCAGTAAAAAAAGTCCTAAAGTCGGGCGGGGCCGATTTTATGATACCCTACACCACTTTGCTAATTTAGTTGAGCTCCGCATAACAATTAAAAGTTTTTATGGGAGAATTCAATCACACACGCTATGATTATAATTATAATTTAAAATTCAAAGGACTAAATATGCCGAAGCATTTGTATCTTTTACATTCGGACTTGTATTGCCCATTTGGTGCGAAATTAATTTGAAATCGGATAAAAATATATATGGGAAATATATCCAAATTTGAACCAATCTCGATAAAATTTGGCAAAGATATTTCTGAGCTGTATTTGATATATTTCCCTGAATATCGTTGTTACGGAGTGCATATTACGACTTTGACATACTAGCTTCTTGACTCAATTCGGTCGTAAGTGCCAAATTTCATCCAATTTGGGCAAATATTAAACGTTTGGTGCACAATCAAAGGTAAATCGGACGAAGTTATATATGGGAGCTATTTCCAAATCTGAACCGATCTCGATAAAATTTAGCAAATGTATTTCTGAGCTGTATTTGATATATTTCCCCAAATATTGTTGTTGCATAGTGCATATTACGGCTGCGGTGGACAAAAATAACAAATCGGACGAAGAATATATATGGGAGCTATAGCTATATCTGAACCGATTTCGATCAATTTTGGCATACATATTTTCAGGCCTAATTTATGTGTATATGCAAAATTCCACACAATTCGGGCTGATATTACACGTTTGGTGCACAATAAAAGGCAAATCGGACGAAGATATATATGGGAGCTATATCTAAATTTTGACGGATTATCTCCAATTTCAATAGGGTTCGTCCTTGGGCCAAACAAAAGATCTTTGCAAAATTTCATCTGGATCGGGCAATCAATGCGACCTGTACTTTGTTTACAAAAATACATGGACAGACGGACGGACGGACAGACTGACGGACGGACAGACGGACGGACGGACATGCATAAATCGACTCAGAATGTGATTCTATGCAGATCATCAAAAGGAACTATGGGTCTATCTCGTTTCCTTCTGCCTGTTACAAACAAATGCACAAAGACATAATACCCTGACCACCTTGTGGTGTAGGGTATAAAAATAGCATGCGATAAAAAATATGAACAAATAAAAAGAATGTCTCAAAATGCTACAAAACCTTTATTAACTTCATTATTGGCATCTCTTTGTGTGTGTTTTTTAGAGTTTTTTAGATTAGATTTTATTGTTTTATGCCTAGAGGGCATTCTGAATTGACAAAATTTGTCAAAATCGGTCCGGCCATTCGGTAGATATAAGCTTTCTAACTAACATCCCCTTCCTTTGTATATACACATTGTATATATTTCGCAATATATAACCGATATATTTACTGTCGGCATCCACGTAACGGTCAGAATTAACCTGTTCGTTTATTTGTGATTTCGCCGGGATTCAAAATATTCGCGGTTTAATGGAAAATTTGACTTTTATTTGACACAAATGTTGTGGCCTATTTCACCCACTAAATATTACCCGATGACCATCAAAATTGGAAGGCTTCTGCCCAGCCCTAAGCTAAATATTTTGCGATCACCTTCAAAAGCAATAGGCTTCTATTCTGGCCCTAGTCCCACCTCCATTCCAAATTTCGCGAAAATCGGGCCATAATTGCGACCTGTAGAGTGATTACAATTTAACATGGACAGACGGACGGACATACATAGCTAGATCGACTCAGGTTGGCGAGATAGGAAGATCCATATATACTTTCCTATGTGGGAAACGAATATTTCGTGGTGTTACATAATTTTTTGCCCAATCAAACTCATAATACCCCAACACATAGTGTTGTAGGGTATAATAACTTCTGGGGAGAATATCCCAGACAAAAAACATGGGAACTGATGAGGATGGTGGCTCTTTTCGAAACCCAGGTATTCCCTGCCTTACGCCCGGGTAAACATTACCATCGTTCTCCACTAATAAACAAACGTTGTTTTTATAAAAACAACAATGAAGGGATTAAGCCTGACCATTTTCAGGCAAAGGAACAAAAGATATTCACTTTTTGTTGCTATATTTTTTTGCGAGTTTCTTAGATTTTATCCTAGTTTGGCCAAAGCCCTTTCCGAATTGATGGAAATTGTGAAAATCGGCCTAGCGGTTCATGTCTTATAAGCAGAATAAATAAGATATATTTCTTTTACGTATATATTGTTCCTATTTTGCTTTATATCCGATTTCTTGGCTATCAGCATCACTTTAATAGTCAGAAGTGACCTTTTAAGGTATTTGTGATTTGGCTGGAATTAAAAATATTCGCGGTTTAGTGGAAATGTTCTCATTTCCTTACATAAAAGATAGGGTGTATTTTACCCGATAAATATTGTCCGATGGCCGCATAAATTGGTAGGCTTCTACCCAGTCCTAAACTCTATCTCCATGTAAATTTCCGCGTCGATTGATTCATAATTGTGGCTCATAGAGCAACTGCAATATCAACTATTTTTGGTCCATTTGAACACCTAAATATTGTGCTATCATCTCCAAAAGAATAGGGTTCTATTCTGAACCTCCATTCTCAATTTCGTGCGTATCTGCCCATAATTGCGACCTGTAGCGTGATTACAATAACTTAAACTTAAAAACAAGTAAGCAAAGGCTACAGTCGATCGGGGCCGACCGTTGAATACCCTACAACACTATAATAAACGATACAGTTTATATAGGCAAGACACTCGAAAGAATTCCACAAGATATTGTGACAAATAATAAAAGAAAACCATCAGGTTCCGTTCTCTAATTTTCGAATAATAGTAACTTAAACTAATTTGCTTATTTCCAATTGGTAGATGTTGCACGTAAATGGTCTTCCTAGATCTGGAACCAATACTTTCCAAAGACCTATAATCTCTCAGAAGTGGCAAAAGATTAACATTTATCATTGGTTTTTGACTGAAACGCATCTATATGAGATACAGACATTTGACTATATTCTTCAACGAAATCAGCGTTAACGAAATAGTCAGAAGTGCGTCTTTCCTGTATTTGTGAATTCTTCAAAAAGTCACTGGAATGGACATTTTCGTATTTTGTCTACAAAAGTTGGCAAACTATTTCACACATTGAATATTTTTGGATCGCCATCCAAAACTGTTTGGCTTTTGTAATGTCCGGTAACCCCCATTCAAATGTGCGTGAGGATCGAGCGATAATTACGACCTGCTGACAATTTTGCAGTTTTTTGGTCCATTTCATCCCCTAAATATATGGCGATCATCTCCAAAAGGAGTAGGCTGCTATTCTGACCCTCATCTTATCTCCATGCAAAATTTCGTAAGGATCGGGCTATAAATGCGATCTGTATATGATATCCTGATATCCTAACTACTTAGTTTTGTTAGCTGTAGAAATATTACCAAATGTTTAATTCAAAATGAAAATATGCCAAAAATATGACAAAATTGAAAAAATATGAGAAAATTTTACAAAATCAATATTTTCATCTTTAGAAAGAGATTTTTATGCGATTTTTTTAGACGTTTTTTCATTCCTGCCAAGAGGCCATTCTGAATTAATGAGAACTGTCGAAATCAGTTCAGCCGTTCTCGACATATGTGAGATTTTTCAAGCATATAAACATATATATCGCAAATATTTTGCTATATATCCGTTTTGTTGGATGTTAACATCAATATAAAGATCAGAAGTAACCTTGTCATGGCTTTGTTGCGACCTGTATAGCTACTGCAAAATCCGACATTTTTTCAGTATTTGGTCCATTTCAACCCCTAAACATTTGGCGATCATCTCCAAAAGAAATAGGCTTCTATTCTGACCCTAACCCCACCTTCGTGCAAAATTTCGTAAGGATCGGGCCATAATTGCGACCTGTAGAGTGATTACAAATTAACATGGACAGACGGACAGACGGACGGACGGACATACATAGCTAGATTAACTCAGCTCGGCGAGCTAGGAAGATCCATATATACTTTCCTATATGGGAAACCAATATTTCGAGGTGTTACATAATTTTTGGGCCAATCAAACTTATAATACCCTCAACACATAGTGTTGTAGTATAGGAACAAATCATATATCAAACATTTTACAAATACTAAATATCTATTTTCAAATAAACCTTTACCTCATAAAGAACCGAAGAGCCTTCAAAATAACATGAAATCGTATCACTTCACGTTACATATGGCTCTTATATAATGGTATCACCTTCAGCCAAATTTTGCAAGCAAAAGAATTTCTCAGCTTCAGCAGAAATGATTTGTATGGAGTTCAAACTTAATCAATTATATTTTTGTTTGTTCCTTTCATATAAAATTCATGGTTAAAAAATAAAGAGGCCTCAAAAATATTCCTTATTTTTTTCAATTAATATAAGAAAATTGGCAATCTGCGAAACGTGACATGTTTGGTGTCTTTTCGTCGCATTGAACTCACTCACAACCGCGCACACACACACACAATGATGATTTCCTTCAAACATTGATTTAATTGTATTTTTCTCAATCGGAAAATAATGGTAGCGACAACGTTAAAAATATATGTATATATTGTGACTGTGCAAATAATATGGTATTACAAATTTTATTATAGTATAAATAAATATTGCATTTAATGTTTGTTTTTAATTAAAAATGTAATTGATTTTTGTTCTCACAGTCCAGTAAATATAGACTTGAGTCTGTGGCACGGATATGCACCACGTTGAATGTGGTAACAGCGAAATTATGGACGACAGCAATGTATAAAAAAATAGGACAATAATGATTTAATTTGATTTGGTATTGTATGGCATGGAAAGGAAATGAAAAGAGGACAAATGGAAAATGTATACTTGAGATTCTTATTTTTAATAATCTTTTCCAAAATATTTTTAGCTAAAACATTGCTAATAGGTTCGACATGAGGGCGAAGAATATCGAAAAGAAAATATTACATTTTTTTCAAAAAAAAAAAAAAAAAAAAAAAAAAAAAAACGGGAAGAAAATGTCGGACAGGGCCGACTTTATGATACCCTACAACACTATATGTATTTTGAATAGCTCTTGTAACAAAAAAAAAATCTATTGGGAATTTATGTGAAGTAGATCATAACAAGTATGAACCTTATGGCTTTAGAGTAGTCAATATTTGGGAACTACATCCAACTCTGAATCGCTTTTCCAATAATATGACGGAGGCTTTTGTATTTCAAGTACCAAATAACATTGCTGTATAGAGCATGATTATATTAAAAAATATTTATTGGAGCAATAGATATACCGGACAGAGTTTCAACAAATGGTAAAATTCGGTTAAATATGAAAACATATATTCTATTTCGGTCTGATATTACATACAGGGTTGCCCATATTCGACGGACCTTTGAGCCCTTTGGGCCCATTCCAATCGACGAGGCTTGTCCGCAGGCAACATTCTTTGCGTCAATTGAATTTCGTACGGGAACAAATGCAAATCAATGCGAATAATCCGTTGTAAAGTGGACCGAGCCATGCCCAACTGCTGAGATCGGCGTTTTTGGGATGTTCTTGGGGACCTCTCAACAATGGCTCGTACGGCAGCGATATTCTCGGCCGATCGCCTTGGTCGACTTTTACATGGCCCCTTCGCATTAGAAAAAGCCTTACCAGTCGAAAATTGTTCGTATAAACGCTTAATGGTGTTCTTAGAAGGCGCACTTCTCACATTTTTTTTCACAATTGACTTCTTCTGTTGAATGTAAATTTCAACTATTTCAGAGCGCTCGCGTGGCGTGTATTCGTTCATGGTAAAAATCTGCTTGGACTGACGCTTCAACGCGGTATGTCATTAAGCGATGTGACATCTCTGTCAAAAGTTATGGCGTTGCCAGATGGGTCCGTCGAATATGGGCAACCCTTTATATGGTGAGTAATAACCGAAAAATCGGATAACGATGTATATCAAAGCTATATACAAATCTGAACCGATTTCGATAAAATTTGGCAGAGGTATTTTCGAGCAGTGTGTGATGCCCGGTATTAAATATCATTGTTGTGGAGTGCATATTGCGCATGCGAGGGACTTAAGACCCCAAATCGGATGACACATATATATGGAAGCTATAGCTATATCTGAACCGATTTTAACTAAACTTGAAGTACCTGTTTCTATGAATTTCGATTCACTCGGAATTGCCAAAAATTCAGTTCATTTTGGCTGATATAAGCCATTTGGAGCACAATAAACCTGATACCGGATAGAGATACATATGGGAGCTATATTCAACTCTGACCGATCTGGATAAAATTTGACAGAGGTATTTCCGGACTATATCTGATATCTGGTTCCAAATATCATTCTTGTGGGGTACGCACGTTAGGGACTTAAAACCCCAAATCGGATGAAACATATATATGGGAGCTATAGCTATATCTGAACCGATTTTCCCCAGATTTGATATACTTACTTCTAGACTAAATTCGGTCGGTTGTGTCAAAATGCAGGCGATTTGAAGGGATATTAATAATTTGATGCACAATAAACCCGAAATGGGTTGAAGATATGTAGGGTGAGATAAAAAAAAACTGCAACAAAGTCAAACGCCATAATTTTTAATTTTTTTGTTTTTTTAATTTTATTGAATGAAAGCAAAAAATATCGGAAATAGCATCAAGTTTTAGAATAAGTTTAGATTTGTTCGAATTGGTTACCTTTGGCACGAATTATGGCCTTCAAACGGCCAATAAAACCATCACACGCTGCCCGAATGTTGCTCTGCGGTATTTTGGCCCATTCCCGGCGAAGCGCTTGCTTGAGGTGATCAACATTTTCGTATTTTTAGTGTCAACCTTGCTTTCCGAAATACTCCAGACACAATAGTCCAATGGATTGGTATCCGGTGATTTTGGTGGCCAATGAGCGCTGGAAATGAAGCGAGGAACCTCATTTTGTAACCATTCTTGGGTGACGCGTGCTGAGTGCGATGGTGCTGAGTCCTGTTGAAATGTTCTAAGTCTGCGGCCAAAATGTTTACGTGCCCATGGCTTTAATACACCCTCCAGAATATTTTCGCGATAATATTTGGCATTTATTCTGATGCCACGGTCGATTAATACAAACGGAGAGCGATCATCGGCTGTTATGGCGACCCACACCATCACCATGGCGGGCGCTTGAGTTCTGGTGGCCAACCGAAGGTGGACATTTTCAGCTGACCTCTTTGGAAAGTAAACACGATCATTTTGTTTGTTTACAAACTGCCGGACAACGAATGTTTTCTCATCGGAGAAACCCAAATTCGGCAGTTCACCACTTTCGGCCATGCGAAGCAACTTTTTAGCTCTTTTGAGTCTATTTTCTTTCTGTTGTAGTGTAAGTTCTTGCACTTTCTGGAATTTCGATGGCTTTACCCCGAGCCCTTTTTCAATATTTATCGATATTTTCAGCTCACGAGCCATTTTGCTGATGTTGCTGTTTTCTTGCGTCCATTTCCAGTACGCTACCAGTATAACGTTAACGAGCGATGGTACGAGACAAAAAAGATTTATTCACATTGAAATGCTGGAGTGCTCTAACGAATGTAAGAATGTATCGTATCCCTTGCCACCTTTAGCTTGTCAACATTTAATAGCTACCAGCAAACCCAATATCGCCTAGTGCGAAGTAGTGCTATTTTCTTGCACACCAGTATTTTTGCACTGTTTCAACATTGCATTCGCGACAAACTAACTATGCATACACATCGATATTTACTTATATTTTTAATTCAATCGCTCGTGTGTTACGTGGATTTAATAATTTCATTTTCTGTTCGCCATAGTATTTCCACTTGTTTTCCCAGAACTGGGTATTGTTTTTTTTTCGTATCTATTTTATAGGTTACATGCATTCGAATGGCTTAAATACTACTTATATTATCACAAATGCAAAATTATTACAGCAAATCATTTGATTCGTTCATGTGTCAAATGTCAAATATTATAACCTTCTAACGAAACTTTATAATTTTTGTTTCGCATTAAACGACATGGAGTTGAAATGAAATGAACAAATTTTTATTATTTTATGTTAATTTCCAGAACATTTACATATTGTTCGCATAGTAAAATATTAATGTTCAGAATTGCTTAAACTTTAGTGGTATTCTACAACGTACTTCTATACCATCCAGACGATGAGGATGTATTAAGCATGTAATTAAGTTTAAACCAGTAAAGAAAGTCTTAAAGTCGGGAGGGGCCGACGTTATGATACCCTACACCACTTTGCTAATTTAGTAGAACTCCGCATAACAATTAATCGTTTTAATGTGAGAATTCAATCATACACGCTATGATTATAATTATAATTTAAAGTTCAAAGGACTAAATATGCCGAAATATTTCATCTTTTAAATTCGGACTTGTATTGCCCATTTGGTGCACAATTAATTTGAAATCGGATAAAGATATAAATGGGAGCTATATCCAAATCTAAACCGATCTCGATAAAATTTGCCAAATATATTTCTGAGCTGTATTTCATATATTTCCCTGAATATCGTTGTTACGGAGTGCATATTACTGCACTCCGTAATGTTTTTCGCTTCAATTTAAAAGCAGCAGTTACAAGCCCCATGTCTGATGACCAGACTTCCTTGCAGAGTGTAATGGCAGCGGGGACTTCGAACTTTTTAAGTTTACCAAAAAAATGAAAAGGCGTTAGTTAACGCAGGATCCATTATTATTAGAATTTCGTACATATATTTGCGATCATGTCCAGCGATTTCTTTAATAACTGCCTTTTCAATTTCTGAACTCGAGCAAAGCTCTTCAAATGTTTTGCTTCAAGACCATGACAAAGAGATAACTCTTCCAAGTGCTTCTGATTGGGTACAACTAGAGCAACAGTAAACTGCTTGGTAGGATCACCATATACGCAAGATAAAAATTCACATGGTGACCACACCCAAAATATTTCTCGTAATTCAAAACTATAAATTATCGCCTGATCATAGTTAACAAATCACATGGTGACCACACCCGAAATATTTCTTGTAATTTAAAACGTTAAATTATCGCCTGATCATGGGAATCTAAAATATTTGTTTTAATAAATGAAGTAATGCGAAGCCATCGATTGATTTTGCTCTTATTTTAAATAAGTCAAGAAATAGGAAGCCATCCATTGATTTTGTTTTTGTTTGAATAAGTAAAGTAATAAGAAGCCATCAGTTTGCCTTGTCAATTAGTCATTTTTATACCCTACAACACTATGTGTTGGGGGTATTATAAGTTTGATTGGGCCAAAAATTATGTAACACCACGAAATATTGATTTCCCACATAGGAAAGTATATGTGGATCATCCTATCTCGCCGAGCTGAGTCGATCTAGCTATGTATGTCCGTCCGTCCGTCTGTCCGTCTGTCCGTCTGTCCATGGTAATTTGTAATCACTCTACAGGTCGCAATTATGGCCCGATCTTCACGAAATTTGGAATGGAGGTCGGGGTCGGGCCAGAATAGAACCCTATTTCTTTTTGAGATGATCGCCAAATGTTTAGGGGTTGAAATGGACCAAATACTGAAAAAACTTCGACGCGGAATTTCGCATGTAGCTAGAGTTTAGGACGGGGAAGAAGCCTACCAATTTGGGTGGTCATCGGATAATATTTAGCGGGTAAAATATACCATATATTTTGTGTTGAAAAAATTCAAAATTTTTCATTAAACCGCGAATATTTTAAATCCCGGGGAAATCACAAAGCCATGACAAGGTTACTTCTGACCTTTACATTGATGTTAACATCCAACAAATCGGATATATAGCAAAATATGGGCGATATATATGTCTATCAAAGAAGATATGCTTGAAAGATCTCTTATATGTCGAGAACGGCCGAACTGATTTCGACAGTTCTCATTAATTCAGAATGGCCTCTTGGCAGGAAAGAAAAAACGTCTAAAAAATCGTATAAAAATATCTCTCTAAAGATGAAAATATTGATTTTGTAAAATTTTCTCATATTTTTCCATTTTGTCATATTTTTGGCATATTTTCATTTTGAATTAAACATTTGGTAATATTTCTACAACTAACAAAACTAAGTAGTTAGGATATCAGGATACCATAAACAGATCGCATTTATGGTCCGATCCTTACGAAATTTTGCATGGGGATAAGATGAGGGTCAGAATAGAAGCCTACTCTTTTTGGAGATGATCGCCATATATTTAGGGGTTGAAATGGACCAAAAAACTGCGAAATTGTCTGCAGGTCGTAATTATCGCCCGATCCTCACGCACATTTGAATGGGGGTTACCGGACATTGCAAAAGCCAAGCAGTTTTGGATGGCCATCCAAAAATATTCAATGTGTGAAATAGTTTGCCAACTTTTGTAGACTAAATACGAAAGTGTCCATTCCAGCGACTTTTTAGAGAATTCACAAATACAGGAAAGACTCACTTCTGACTATTTCGTTAACGCTGATTTCGTTGAAGAATGTAGTCAAATGTCTGTATCTCATATAGATGCGTTTCAGTCAAAAACCAATAATAAATATTAATCTTTTGCCACTTCTGAGAGATTATAGGTCTTTGGGAAATATTGGTTCCAGATTTAGGAAGACCATTAAAGTGCAGCATCTACCAATAAATTGGAAATGAGCAAATTAGTTTAAGTTGCTATTGTTCGAAAATTAGAAAACGAAACCTGATGGTTTTCTTTTGTTATTTGTCACAATATCTTGTGGAATTCTTTCGAGTATCTCGCCTATATAAACTGTATGGTTTATTATAGTGTTGTAGGGTATTCAACGGTCGGCCCCGCTCGACTGTAGCCTTTGCTTACTTGTTAAAAATCAGTTTACACGGAAACCTTGAACACATCAGTAAAGTTAAGAGTAAATGTGCTAAAAAAAATAAAAAAAAAGTGTTTTTATTAATAAATAAAAGAAAAAAATTTAACCTACTCAACTCGGAAAACGTTAATTCGCAAATATTTCCAACCAGTGGACATGTCTTAAGCTCCGATTCTACTTTTCCAAGGGAAACTTATTCACCATCTTGCAGCTTGACCAAGTCCTTTTTGCGATCTGAAATGAAAAATGCAATACTTAATTTCTCAAGCAAAAGCATAAATTTTATTTGGCTTTACACAATAATTTTAAGTACGCCATCTGAATGCATTTCACCAATATCTCCGGTTTTGAACCAGCGTTTTCCATCTTATTCAAAGAACTCTTCGGCTGTTTTGTTTGGTAGCATATAATAACCCATGGAAACACACTCACCCCCAACAAGAACTTCTCCCTAAAAAGAGGAAGAGTAGATTTTTCTTGTGATAAATTTCATTGGATACACATACTTGGGGATTGGGTTTATTTGTGACTCGGTACCCTCCTTCCTCCCAATTGACTAAGCGTACATCACAAACTGTTCATGGGGCACCAACACGACCGTACTGCATATCGCGATCTATAAAAAACAAAAGGTGAGCGATTTTATTAAATGAAAGCAAGTTTCAAAACTTGTATTACAATCCATAACCGTTGCTCCCGATGTGGTTTCAGTTAAGCCGTAACCTTAAATTAAATCAACGCACAAACAAGTTTTTATCTGCTCGTGTGTATCGGGTGAAAGTGGTGCACCGCCTGACATCAAAAATTTTTAAAAACCAAGCGAAATCCATCCTATGGTAATCCTGGAGATATTTGTACTTCTCTTAAGACTGCGTGTATTTTTGATGCAAGGTATGGGCATAAATTTATCCTTGCATAAAAATTTATGTTGGGAATAGGAGCAGAAGTCATCTTTAGCAGTAAATATTTCTTAAACGCTTTTGGATTAGAAGAATATAATTTAATTTCTTGATTGCAGGAAAAGCGGGAACATTTTCAATTAGACCACGATCTTAGATCGGCTTTTTTCTTTCATACCTATCAATACTTTTATTTTATGTATACTCACACCATTTCGAAGTATAATTGTACGTCTTCAACATAGATTCTTGCATTAATAAGTGTTAATCGGTGCTCAAAATGTTTAAAAATAGGAGCAGAAGTCATTTTCAGAAAGCAATATTTGTTAAATCATTTGGATATGAAAAATATTATTTTTCCTCACGATCGAAAATCCACTTTGTCGTTTTCTTGAAAGAACTTGTACTCCCTTTGAAATTATATGTGCTATGTAATACAGGACATTCAAATTAATTTTTAATTAGACTACGATCTTAGAATAGCTTCTTACTATCATATTTATCATTACTATTTTTCATGTATGCTCACACCATTTCAAAGAATAACACTAATTTTTCCAAGAATCGATGTAGAAAAAATCTAAAAAACTTTATACGTACTTTGAAATGGTGTGAGCATACATGAAAAATAGTAATGATAAATATGATAGTAAGAAGCTGTTTTAAGACATTTCATAATTTGGTCAAACACTCACTCTCTTCATCAGCTCTTTACACTTGCATATTGATGGATAGCTAACCCCAATATCAATAACAATTCCACTGTAAATACTCCTTCACGTAACAATTCGATCACTTACATCTTCTCTTGATGGCCACTGACAATTGCCTTTCGCCTTTGCCTTTTCGTTGCTTTGCTTTGCTGTATCATCAATACTTTCTTCAATTTCAACTTCACCACCAACTGCAACTTCAGCCGCAACTTCAAAGTATGTACTAGAATATCCGTTCAATTCGATCCCACTAAATGGTATTGCTATTGGTCAGTCTTCAACTCTTATGCCTTGCCTAATAGTCTGCGTGGTTGCTTGTCCAACCAATGTATTATTTGTTGTCGAAGCATTGACAATTAAAGGAAGCATTGCAGTTACAGCTTCTTTTCACAATTTGTATGTGGATTCGCTAGCTCGCTCGTTGATTTAGTTGTAGTTCACAATGAGGCAGTAAGTATTATCCATAGAAATGCATATGAATGAATGAAGAAGAAGAAGAAAGAAAGAAAGAAATAATAATATATGTGTTCAATTATTTGTCATTGTCTTACCTTCTTTTGCCATGAATAAGTTGTTTCAATGCTTCCTTTGCTTTTGATATTGTTGAGCACTTTTTAATATGTTGGTGTTTATGAAGAATTTCGATGAAGTATCTGTGAAAATATGGATAATTGTTAATGATTTTTACTTGCAAATCGAATGTTTGTTCAATGTTAAATGAAATTTGATTCGATGAACAATTGTTCGTTCGGAAAATAAGAAAGGTGAGACCTACTTTTGATGTCACACGAAATGAAAAGTGAGAGCAAAAAAAAAAGGTCCTCACCAGCAGTTTTGTCTACCTGCCGGGTCTCTATTTATACCCTGAAAAATTTGCCGCCTGCGGAGCATTTCTTCCTCATACTTACCCATCCCAAGCCGTTCTGAATGTCTTTTCGCTTCAATTTAAAAGCAGCAGTTACAAGTCCCATGTCTGGTGACCAGACTTCCTTGCAGAGTGTAATGGCAGCGGGGACTTTTAAGTTTACCTAAAAAATGAAAAGGCGTTGTTAACGCAGGATCCATTATTATTAGAATTTCGTACATATATTTGCGAGCATGTTCAGCGATTTCTTTAGTAACTGCCTTTTCAATTTCTGAACTCGAGCAAAGCTCTTCAAATGTTTTGCTTCAAGACCATGACAAAGAGATAACTCTTCCAAGTGCTTCTGATTGGGTACAACTAGAGCAACAGTAAACTGTTTGGTAGGATCACCATATACGCAAGTTAACAATCCACATGGTGACCACGCCCAAAATATTTCTCGTAATTCAAAACTATAAATTATCGCCTGATCATAGTTAACAAATCGGATGGGAGCTATAGCTATATCTGAACCGATCTTCACCTAATTTGACATACTAGCTTCTAGATTCAATTCGGTCGTAAGTGCCAAATTCCATCCCATTTGGACAAATATTAGACGTTTGGTGCACAATAAAACGTAAATCGGTGGAAGTTTTATATGGGAGCTATATCCAAATCTGAAGCGATCTCGATCAAATTTGGCATACTTATTTTCATGCCTAATTTGGTTGTATGTGCAAAATGTCATACTATTCGGGCTGATATTACACATTTGGTGCACAATAAAAAGCAATCGGACAAAGATATAAGTGGGTGCTATATCTAAATTTTGACCGATTATCTCCAATTTCAATAGGGTTCGTCCTTGGGCAAAACAAATGATTTGAGCAAGATTTCATCTGGATAAGGCAATAAATGCGAACTGTACTTTGTTTACAAAAATACATGGACAGACGGACGGACATGCAGAAATCGACTCAGAACTATGGGTCTATCTCGTTTCCTTTTGCCTGTTACAAACAAATGCACAAAGACATAATACCTAATGTGACCATTTATATTTTTCGTCAGAGCGGGACGCCTGCGGAATTTTGTATAAAAAAATAAAATTATGCATTTAAAAACAAATTTTATTCAAAAACGGAGAGAATACGTATAAATCTAATTTATGAAATTAATCTTATGTCTAAGTATTTGTTTTACAGTGGTTTCTATTTACCTGCATCAACATTAGCTGCGCATTGGCCTTTGCAGACCAAAAAACTTTTTTTATGCCATTTTTTTCTGAATCCCTTTATTTGAATTGTGGGCACTTAAACCCAATCGATAGCTGCACATTGGACATTCCTGCCTCAAAAATTTGGTATTTTGTTTTAATTTGGTTACAAAAGTTGTATTTATCTGCACAAGAAAATTTTTTGCAAACTCAAAGAAGACACTAAAAACTACCACTTCGTTTTTGTTTTTGTATTCGCAAAAACAATAACAACACAAGAAAAGAGCATGCATTAAAAACATATTCTCGCTTCCTCTCCCACACTAAAAGATGGTTATGCTGGATAAAACACCACTGATGCTCAAATACATATGTTGTGAATTTGTCTCTCTGAGTTTGTATATCCATTGCTTAACTACTTTTGATGAGCTAAAAGAGAACACTCTTTTGTTTGAAGTTTCGATGACGCTAATGGTGAGCATTGCTTGCCTAGACAATTCATGAGAATTATGAATTATTTATTTTATGTTAAATTATTGTGTTTAATATAATTAAACCACTTAAACTTTAAAAGATTCCCCATTGATTTTGGCTGACACGTACGTAAGTAAAATAAAGATTGCTGCTTTGTTGTGCACGAATAGAAAATTAAAGATACCTGCACTTTTTGTGCACGTAAGTAAAATTAAAGATACCTGCTTCATTGTGCAGATAAATGCAATGAAGCTACCTGCATTTTGGGCATTGCTGCACAAGATGTCGTGCAATTTTTGATTGTGCAGGTAAGCAAAAAATACTGTATATTTGTCAGCAGAGCAAATTAGTTTTAAAATATCGGGTCTAGTTTTCAAGTAGGAATGGAGCTGATTACATTGTTTGTTGATGTTAGTCTTAGTAATTAAAATAGCTTTTAAAACTGTCACACTTAACTGCGTTTTTTCACTTGTCCATATTTTATTCATTAGGGAAAAAAATCTTTCGACAGGTGCGTTACTTCCAGGCATACATAAAACATACTCAATAATTGTGCGAAAGTTTGTGCAGTTGAGATTATTAGCACGGAAGTGTTTAAACAGCTCCACCCAACGGTCTTCAGTAGCAACATTCTCATCGTTCCAGCTTTTGATTTGTTCAACTGTGACGTAACTGGAAATAAGCGAAAACTCATCGAATACCTCCGTATCTTGGCTACTGCTAAGAAATCTTTGTGTGATCAGCAAATCCGTCACATTATGTACGTCTTCCCAAGTAGGGACTTTTCTCAAATTTGACCATTCAAATACTGCTAGTTGTGCATTGAACTGGCACCACTGTTCCAAGTATTCTTTACTTGTCTTATAAAAATCCGCTGCCGCAGTTTTCACATTCTGCTCATCAACAGCAACGTCAGTTTTTTGTAATTTTACCAGTAGATTGCGGACGGAATGAGGAAGGAAAATCGAATTCTCTTTAAGTTCTAAGTTATCTCGGAGACGATTAATTTCATTCGCAGACTCTATTGCGGACACGTTTTGTCCCTCGATTTTCAACACGGCTTGATGAAAAATCGCTGTCTGTGCGTGCAAAAAATATAACCACAATTCAGAGCTGGGATTTTCGAAAAACGTTTTTAAAATAGTAGGGCATTTATCTATGCTCAGAAAATAGGTTTTCAAAGGCTGAAACATTTTTAAAATTCTCCCAAGCGCCGGCATTAAAGCAAGCCACCTTGTTTTACTGTAGCCCAACAGTTTCTGATACTCTGTGTCGGTGGAATCACAGAACTCTTTCAGAACTTCTACCCGAATGCTGTAGATGTAGAAGAATGAATTAATTTTCACAATGATGCATTCGAAGTCAACAGGGAGACAATCTGCGGCTGTTTTGATAGCAAAATGCCACAATTTTCTTATTCAAATCATTGCAAGATAATACTTCTTTCAAATAATCCACAATTATATCAGATGATTCGCCTGGCTGCTTTTGAAACTCTAAAATCCTGACTCTCACGCCTTCGTATGGTACAAAATAGCGAACTAAAATAGGGAATAATATTATTGAGCCATGATTGGAAGCATCGGTTAATAAAGATATGCAGTGGGCTTCGTGAAGGTGTTCTTTCAATTCGTCCATCGCCATAGGTGCCAGCACATTTACAACTATAGCTTGTGATTTTGTACGGGCACATCTAAATTTTTGCTCAAAACATGTTGGTATTAGATTTGAAGCACAGTCATTCGAACGAAATCTGTGGTTTTCTTGCACTGTGTGGTACGCCCACGCACCCTCCGCTGCAGCTATATCCAAGTCTTTGGAAGTCGCCAAATTTGTTCTTTTAAAAAAAGAAAGCATTGACGAGCTTGAAGCGGCAGCTTGATCAGAATGCTTGTGTTTTTCCGATTTTAAATGCTTCTCAATATCACTGGCACCACCATGTCCAACACTAAAATCAGTACGACATTTTTCACACGTAACGTCTGATTCACCACTTCTTTGTTTTATAAATGGATACTTATTTTGCAAAGAAATGTTAAAAGTACACTTGCCTTTAGGCATTATTGTAATGTTACAATCACTAACATTGAAAATAAATTGTTTGACTTTGCTCGCCTTCTCCGACTCCGCGATGAAAAGATACCAGAACAATTTAGAGCGTCTATGCTTAGGGTACTGACAGAGTGACAGAAACTTTTTCTGTTTTTATAAGCATTTTTAATTTGGTGATTTCCCTTGTTATGCTGGAGTTAATGTCAACGCCGTCGACGACGCCGAAAAATTTGAAACAGATTGAACTTTTTCGGCGTCGAATTTCTTACGGCGTTAAGATTAACTGCTCTCATAAAATTTCATACGATTCAATTTTTTTGACATTTGACGACGTCGACATTAACTCCAGCATTAGCATTACAAAATCTTTCGAGTTAATTTTAATGTTAATGTTGCTTGAAAAAAACTAAAAACTAAAACCAAAAATCTTCGAATATGAATTGCTTCTTTTGTACAATCTGAGAGAGACATATATTCCGCCTCGGTGCTTGACATCGCTACAGTTCTTTGTTTGCGTGAATCCTAACATATTACTGCATTTGCTAATTTGAATGCATAACCAGTATATGATCTCCGATCGTCTACATTTGACCCCCAGTCTGCGTCTGCGTATCCTACTAGCGATTCATTCGCTCTTTTGAATTTCCACGCATAGTTTTCAGTTCCCTTTAGGTAGCGTAGAACTCTTTTTCCAGCAATCCAATGTTGTTTCCCATAGTTAGTATTATATTGCCTAAGAGCGCTAACTGCATGGGCGATATCTGGTCTAGTTGATGTTGCAAGATACATTAGAGAACCTACAAGATTTTGATACGGTAGGTTTTGCACCTCTGCTTTCTCTTCTTCCGTTTTTGGGCTCATGTTCAAGGATAATTTAATACTGCAATTTAATGGTGTACTTACAGGTTTGCAATCGCTCATTTTAAACCGCTTAAGAATGGTCTGCACGTACTTTTGCTGAGACATCGTTATTTCTTTTGAATCTGGATCTAGTTGAAATTCTATTCCAAGACATAAATTTAAACGACCTAAGTCTTTTATCTCAAATGATTTCGCCAATTCTGTTTTCAATTCATGACATTTACTCTTGTCATTTGTAGCCACTATTAAATCGTCAACATAAATTGCTACAAGCGTGATATTTTTTCCATCCTTTGTCAAATAAATGCAGGGATCTGAATCCAAGGGCTTTAGTTTTAACTGCTTCAGTTTTTCATCTAACTTCTTATACCACTGCCGGCCAGATTGCTTCAGGCCATATATAGCCTTGTTCAAGAGAAACACTTTCTCACCTCTATATGTTTCCATTTCTGATTCTTCCAATATATACTTTAAATCATCTGGTATTTTCATATAGATTTCCTCATCAATATCCCCGTTTAAATATGCTGTTACGAAATCTAATTGGAAAACATCAAGTTTTAATTCAGCAGCAATTGCCATCACTAAGCGAATAGACGACATTCTGGCAACTGGAGCAAAAGTTTCATTAAAATTCACACCGGGTGTTTGTGTAAAACCTCTTGCTACGAGACGCGCTTTGTAGCGATCAACGACTCCATTTGATCCTTGTTTCTTTCTTAGTATCCATTTTGCATCAATGATTTTCTTACCCTTTGGGCGGTCAACTACTTTCCATGTCCCATTCTTCAGCAGTGCTTCATATTCATTTCTCATAGCATTTTTCCACTCTTCAGATTCATAACTTTGAATAGCTTCGTTTACTGTCATTGGATCATTTTCGTTTATCAAATAAGCCATATTTATTTCCGGCGTTTCATCTCCTTGAAATTCGTGAAAAATTTTTCTTGGTCTTCCCCTATTTCCTGTAAGAAATTTCTTCGGACGTCCAGGTCCTCGTTTCGTGGCTATTAAGAGACTGACAATAAAATGTATGAAAATATTTTCTTGAACATACAGAAAATCTAGGATTACTATGTTATAATATAAAACAATCACATACAGTAGAAATGTATAAAGTATTATTTTGACATTTACAACAAACTATGCAAATAAATTATATGTTCACGGGGAAAAAATAACTCATGTATTTTTCATCAATATCAATATCCAGTATTTTCGAAAGCGGGACATTTTTGCTCTCGCTGGGGACAGCGGGACAGATAACTTCAAAGCGGGACTGTCCCGCCCAAAGCGGGACATATGGTCACGTTAATAATACCCTGACCACCTTGTGGTGTAGGGTATAAACACTACCAAAAGGTCAACATTTTCAACAAATATTTTACTGCACAGAAAGAGAAAAGATAATACGATTGTGCTCCAACTTCAATTATTTGTATCAGTGCTAGGGCAGATGTGAAAATGGACAATATCGGTGCACTCCATCTAGTAATTTAATATTTGTAACTCTTATAAAATGTGATGTTAGAGTCCGATTTTAAAATTACACACATCCAATTAGATTTCAATATTTTATCAACACAAGATTTGTTATATAGATGGTAGAGATCGGACTATTTCTTTTGGTACCTCCCCAAACATAGGGTTCAGGACTTAAGCATCCAACTCTCTTCGAATTTCACACATACAAACAGTTTTGCTAAGACAAGATCTGTTGTCAAGATGATATATATCTGCGAACCCTTTCTGGTACCTCACCCACAAAGAGTCACAATTTTCAATACCTTCATCTGTCGTAACTTGCGAAACAAGTAAGCGATTCTATACAACTTGCTATATCTAAGTATTTCTTTCAACCAAAAACCTGAGATAAATATGGAATTTATGGTTCGCACAAAATTGGATTTAAATGTTTGGTTTTCTTATAATTTTTGCTCATACCAATATTTATACCCTCAGCCATATGGCTACAGAGGGTATATATCGTTTTACACGGCCAAAATGGTTTGAGACCCTAGGACTCTTTGGACCAAACCCGTTTGAGGACATTTGGAGTCAATCTAGCGATATCCGTCCGTCTGGCTGGTAAGCACGATAACTCTAGAAGGGAGTATCCGATTTGATCCAAACTTGGTACATCGTAATTTTTTTATACCCTACAATACTATGTGTTGGGGGTATTATGAGTTTGATTGGGCCAAAAATTATGTAACACCACGAAATATTGGTTTCCCACATAGGAAAGTATATATGGATCTTCCTATCTCGCCGAGCTGAGTCGATCTAGCTATGTATGTCCGTCCGTCCGTCTGTCCATGTGGTTTTTTTTTTTGATTGATGAAATTTTCCAAACAACATTTGTGCACCAAACGTGTAATATCAGCCCGAATAGTATGGATATTTGCACATACAACCAAATTAGGCCTGAAAATAAGTATGCCAAATTTGATCGAAATCGGTTCAGATATAGCTATAGCTCCCATATATATTGTTCATCCGATTTGTTATTTTCGTTCTCCGCAGCCGAAATATGCACTCTGTAGCAACAATATTTGGGGAAATATATCAAATGCAGCTCAGAAATACCTTTGCTAAATTTTATCGAGATCGGTTCAGATTTGGATATAGCTCCCATATATAACTTCGTCCGATTTACCTTTTATTGTGCACCAAACGTCTAATATTTGCCCAAATGAGATGGAATTTGGCACATGCGACCGAATTGAGTTTAGAAGGTAGCAGGCCAAATTTGATGAAGATCAGTTTAGATATAGCTATAGCTCCCATATATATTGTTCATCCGATTTGTTATATTTGTTACCCACAGCCGTAATATGCACTCCGTAACAACGATATTCAGGGACAATATAAAATACAGCTCAGAAATATCTTTGCCAAATTTTATCGAAATCGGTTCAGATTTGGATATAGCTCCCATATATATTTTTATTCGATTTCAAATTACTTGTGCACCAAATGGGCAATACAAGTCCGAATTTAAAAGATACAAATGCTTCGGCGTATTTAGTCCTTTGAACTTTAAATTATAATTATAATCATAGCGTGTATGATTGAATTCTCCCATTAAAACTTGTAATTGTTATGTGTAGCTCAACTAAATTATCAAAGTGGTGTAGTGTATCATAAAATCGGCCCCGCCCGTCTTTAGGACTTTCTTTACTGGTTTGATAAAAAGTGTATCTTCTCCAAATTCCCAAGAGTCTATTTAACAAAATTTTGGACAACATGTCGGCATAAGTCAACTCATAATGGGATTCTATGGAAATCCCATTTTAGGTCAGTGCAGCAAAAGCACAAAAACATAACATCCTGAACTACAGTGTGGGGCATATTATTTATGTTGAATCTGATGTCAAAATGGTTTAGTATAATACCTCCGCTATGAATAGCCAAAAACATATTATGAACTAATTTGGTTGAGAATTGTGGCAGAAACGTCAAAAATACCGAAAATCGGGAAGTACCGTTATATATATAATTGCTGGACCATAATTGAGCACAAGAACCTCAATTGTCCAGTTCCATATGATTTAGTTTGAAAATTATGGCGGAAACCAAAAAATATCGATAATCGGTAGGTACCATTATATAGTGTCTATACCAATTATTACTAAATGCAGGGAGAGAACAGACCTACCGAGAACTCCAATTGTAAAGTTCCATCTTATTTGGTTGGAAATTGAGGCAGAGACCTTAAAAATACCGATAATCGGGAGGTACCATTAAATGGTGGCTATACCAATTAGTGCACCTGAATCCAAAAATTTTTTGCAGGGAGAAAACGGACCTAGCGAGAACCGCACTTGTTACGTTTCAGCTGATTTAGTATGAAATTTTGGCAAAAATTTAAAAAAACGAAAATCTGGAAGTACCGGTATATGGGGGCTACATCTAAACATGGACCAATTTTCAATATCAATAAGTCGGCATATAAAGGTTTGTTCCACATTTCAATAATGTGAACTCTATCATGATTTCAACAGACGGACATTGCTAATCTTATTCTGCATTCTTAATCATAATCTTATTCTGATTTCTAATCTTATTCTGCCTTTTAATCTTATTCCGATCAGGAGTAAATATAAATTATGGGGTCTCAGGCGAATATTTCGAGGTGTATATTTCTAACTTGTTTTGCATAAATTTTCTGTACATATTCCATGTTCTTTGTTAAAATTAA
Organism: Musca domestica; assembly: GCF_030504385.1. Taxonomy (NCBI): domain Eukaryota; kingdom Metazoa; phylum Arthropoda; class Insecta; order Diptera; family Muscidae; genus Musca; species Musca domestica. The sequence continues at coordinate 2,909,227 of NW_026712364.1, read as the reverse complement.
TAATACATTTAACAATTTTTTCAACGTGGGGCAAATATTAAATCTGCAACACCAAATACCAATGGTAATCCTTTACCCATTCACCCCATGCGATAATAACCCCAGGGTAATGTATTTTATCACAGAAGGCTAGTCTGATTGATTATATCGTCTGACTGAGTTCGTTTTTTTCTGTTTTTCAGTTATTTTCGGTCGACAGCTAAGTGCCATTGGCATAATTGTTGAGATTTCCTTGATCGTTGCAATAAATTAAGCGGAAATTAAGCGCGTTACGGATTGAATGTAGTTGCCAGCTATTTGTGGATGTGAGACATTTCAAAAAAAAAGAAAAATAAATAATAATGATTGTTTGATTTGTCATTTGTTTTCGGGCCCCTGCTACCACCATCACCACCACCACCAACAGCAGCCATGACTGTCACCATAATCCTCAGTGTCCACCGGGACCATGTCCATTTGAATATTCTATGAATTCGGTTGCCATTTAATGTATTAATTACACATGCATTAAGTCAATAATTATTCAAGCTATTTATTTGTGTGTTTCAACAAAAACCTGTCTATTGGTCTGTCTGTCTGTCTGTCCGTCCGTCCGCCTGTCTGTCGTTTTGTCTACTACAAATGTAAATAAATAATTTTATTTAATGGCTTCACACATTCGTTGCAGAGTTAGAGAAGTTTAGCATTCAATTCTGAGTGGGTGTTATGAGGCAAATTAAAATTGTTCCCATCAATTAATGCAGTTTTTTAATTGGTGGATATTTGCAGCCGCTTATGATACAAGTTTTTTTCTCTGTAATATTTGTAATTAAAATTTGTTGAATAAACAAATCATTTATTATTGAATTCCTGTTAAAGAGTATACGCTAAAAATCCTATCGTTATAAATAATTGGTTTCGTGAACATGATTTTGTTGATCGGAAGATGCATTGGATGAAAATAGTAAACTACTGACAGCATAATATTGTCAAATCGGAGACCTCTTGCCTGTGTCCCTGTTACGGAATAAGTAACCAGAATAATCCTCCAATACAAAATAAAGGGTTTCACTTGAAATTTTTGCGGATTTAAAAGTAGGAATCGAGTAATTTTCATAGTGTTGAAGCATATAATTCTATGTCAATTTAGCGGTGTCCTCCGTCTGTCTGTTTGTCTGTCCGTTGTAATCACATTCCGAACAAATTCAAGTAGGGTGATAAAAGTTTTCTCAGATGTGTGTAAGGTCTGCAGAACTATTGGTATTGAAAATGGGTTATATAGGTCAACGTTTTGTTATAGCCCCCATTTAACTGTTCCGACATATTTTAGATTTTTTGGCTGTTTAAATCACAACTTGAACCCAAACTTGCTGTAAATTGGCAGCTAGTTTTCCCATTATGTAAGAAACGTCCTTGCATTTTACTTTCATTATAGGACTAAGTTTTGATACAGTACCCATATAAGGGTACCTTCCTATTTTTGGTATTTTGATGATTTTAGCGACTTTATCCACTGGAATTTTTCAAATTTCGTATTGTACGTTCATAATGGATGCTATAGCCTGTGACGGTAAAAAAATTGCAAATTGCAAATACAGGTCCAAGTATTCGTATAGGCCCAAATATAACGAAGATTCCCAATATTCGGCTTATTTAAGATTTTAGCAGTGTTTTTAACGTGTTCCTTCCAAATGTTGGAGGGTATTCAAAATTCAGCCTTACTTGCATACTACTTACTTACTACTACTACAGGTCACAATTACAGATCGAAAGATGCGGAATTTTGGAAAAGGTTAGAGAATGGATAATACTTAAACTTGTGGGGACAATATCAATATGTGTATTCAATTGCGAAGATTTGTGCTCTAAACCGCAGTGTAGTACAGAATATTATGCCTAAGTGCATTTGGTTGTAATATGCAGAAGGAGACGAAGCAAAGTTCCTTTTCATGATCCATAGGACCACATTCTGAGTCGATCTATACATGTCGTTCCGTCTGTCCATGTATTTTTGTAAACAATATACAAGTCAAATGAATTGTCCAATCAATTTCCCTCAAATCATTTGTTTGACCCAAGGACGAACCATATTGAAATTGGTAATAACCGGTCCAAATTTAGATATAGTTCGTCCGATTCTTATTTTCCATATTTAAATTATGTATATTCGTACAAATAGAGCGGATTTCGGCACATCCGACAGATTTGAACCTAGTAGTAAGTACTTACAATTTGGTGAAAATCGATTCAGATATAGCTATTGCTCCCATCTGATCTGGTATTTAAGTCCCTCAAATTCCCATTATGCAGTCCAAAACAATGATAACTGATGCTAGATATCTCGTACTGCTTAGACCTCTATCAAATCTTATCAAGATCGGCTCTAATTTGGATATAGCTGCCATATACATCTTCATCCTATGTCACGGTGATTTGGCACAATGTATGTAAAATCAGCCCACATTGAGTTCCCATACAGGGTTCCCATACAGGGTGAGACTGCAACAAAGTCAAGCGCCATAATTCTTACATTTTTTAAAATTTTATTGGATGCAACCAAAAAATGTCGGAAATAGCATGAAATTTTTTAATAAGTTTAGATTTGTTCAAATTGGTTACCTTTGGCACGAATTATGGCCTTCAAACGAATTATGACCATCACACGCTGCGCGAATGTTGCTCTGCGGTATTTTGGCCCATTCCCGGCGAAGCGCTTGCTTGAGGTGATCGACACTTTGGTATTTGTTAGTGCCAACCTTGCTTTCCAAAATACTCCAAACACAATAATCCAACGGATTGGATATGGAGATTTTGGTGGCCATTGTGCGCTGGAAATAAAGCGAGGAACCTTATTTTGTAACCATTCTTTTGTGGCGCGTGCTGACTGCGATGGTGCTGACTCCCGTCGGAATGTCCAAGGTCTGCGGTCAAAATATTTTCGCTATAATATTTCGGCATTTATTCTGATGCCACGGTCGATTAATACGAGCGGAGAGCGACTATCGGCTGTTATGGCGGCCCAAACCATCACCATGGCCGGCGCTTGAGTTCTGGTGGCCAACCGAAGGTGCACATTTTCAGCTGACCTCTTTGGAAAGTAAACACGATCATTTTGTTTGTTTACAAACTGCTGAAAAATGAATGTTTTCTCATCGGAGAAAACCAAATTCGACAGTTCACCACTTTCGGCCAAGCGACGCAACTCTTTAGCTCTTTTGAGTCTTTTTTCTTTATGTTGCGGTGTAAGTTCTTGCCCTTTTTGGAATTTCAATGGCTTTACCGCGAGCTGATTTTTTAATATTTGCCGAATGGAATATGGCGATATTTTCAGCTCACGAGCCATTTTTCGGCCACTGCGACACGGGTTTCGATCAGGCAATTTCTTTACTTTTCGAACCATTTCTGCTGATGTTGCTTTTTTTCCTCCGTCCACTTCCTTGACGTCGGGATACGCTACCAGTATTACTGTAACGAGCGATTTTATAAGACACAAAAGATTTATTTACATTTAAATGCTGGAGTACTCTAACGATAGCCACTATCACGTTTGAATTCCATCACGAATAACTTTTTTTTTTTTTTTTGGAAAATTCTCACCAAAAGGTTTTTGTACGCTATATAATACAATGTAATGAGCTGTCACTGGAATAATTTTAACAGCTGTCGGACGAGTGACTTAGAAATGAAAGCATTGAAGTTGAAGTTGGTTGCAGTTTTTACATCTCACTCTGTATATTTTCATTCTATGTTACGATGATTGTGCACAATATCAAAATTGAGTAGATTTTTGCACATTCACCCGAATTTTTTTTTGTTCCCAGTTGTTTTTAATATAATCCTTCTCGAAGTGATATAATACACTCCATAGCAGTGTTATTAGAGGAACAGATGTCTCCGCCAAATTTGGTGGATACATTCAGAGTACAATATAGCTCCCAAATGTATATTTGATCATTCCGATTCCAAATTATAACTGCTCTAAAGCCATAATATGCATTCAGAAAAGGTTCATAGTTGGTATGATCTACTTCACAGAAATACCCAATGTAAGCCTTTATTTATTACGAGTAGGTCTTCTAAATATGCATAGCGGTGTTGGGTATCATATAGTAGACCCCGCCTGACTGTTGAATTTTCTTATTTGTCGGAAACATTTAGAAAATTGTGAATACCTTTATTGCTGCCATGGTGGAAGAATATAGGTCGATGCATCAACGCTTGGGAACATTGATATGTCAAAATTTTTAAAGTATTTTGTCAAAATTAAGTAGACTTTTATATGTTTTCTTATACGACTCGAGGTTGTAATGTTATGTATTTTTCAAAAAATTTACACATTTCAATAATCTTTCATTCAGGATTTTCAATTCCAAAATCGGTTTGACAGTTCATTGTCCCAGCAGCTGTGTCGATGCGATGCCTGTTTTCTTCTACCATGATTGCTGCTTAAAAACTGCTGCTGCTCCAACAGAAGAACGCTATATCAGCACAGGATGAAAGACATTTTTAGGTACAAGAATTTTGCGCTTTCCTATGTCGCAAATGTAGCTAAAGATGCTTTCATTTACATTTTCCGAAAGCGACATCTATTGACAACATGGATACAAGGCTGAAGGTTGTTGTCTTAAATAAGAAAGCGAATATAGCGTGTTCAGAGTTGCCATACCTATTCTGTGTGATAATGCAGTTTCTGAGTATAAACACCCAACATCCAGACCTAAATAACCCAAACATCACTTATTTCATAAACTGATTTTAAATAACAGACGACGACAAGTGTTCTGCCTACGCTGTATATTGAAAGTAATATATTTCTAAATTTATGTGGAAAATCGTGTTCTTTTACGTACCGCTATATTATGGAGGGCAAGCTTTGTAATATCATTTGTAACACCTCGGAAAAAAAACTTTTTGGACGTTCCATAGTAAATAGTTTTAGTCAAAATAAAATTCAATGGCGTCTCTCCGAAAATCCATATATATCAGTATATCGAGCCCTCTATAAATGATATACCAGTGGACAGAAAATATTCTTGTAAAGAACTTCAATATAAGTCCAAATTGTCGCATAACCTCTATGCAAGGGTATGGTCGTTTTTTTTATAATTATATCCTCAGTCATATGGCTATAGAGGTTTCTTTGAACCAAATCTGTTTCAGGACATTTGGAGTCGCTGTAGGGGTGTCCGTCCGTCCATATTATTGCGAAACTTAGATCGAGTTCGGAGATTGGCAACATGGGTGCACTCCTACTGGCACCACCCCCACAGAAGCTTGAATTTTTCAAAGTAAATAATTTACCTCATAGAAAGAAAGATGATCATTCGATTTTTTACAAACTTTGCCAAAATGGACAATATCGTCCTACTTCATCACGTACCACCACTACAAAGCATCAACATTTTGTATAATTATAACTCTTATAAAATATGAAACAAAAGTCCGATTGTCTACAAAGTTCGCAGGTATCAATATTTCTGTCAACACAAGATCTGGTGTACATAAATGGGACTACTCCTTTTGGTACATCCCTCACAAAGGGCAATATTTTGAATACTTATAGCCCTTATAACATGTTAAACAAGTCAGCAAGGTTCCACGTCTTCGTATAGCCCCCATTTAACGGAACGCCCGATATTCGGTATTTTGATAACTTTAGCTACATTATAAACAAATTTTTTCAAGTTTCGCCTTTGAATATTGTAACAGCTTGTGACAAAAGTTGCCTATGCAGGTCCACGTCGGCATATAGACCCTTATATACGGCTACATTCGGTAGTTTTAAGATTTTAACAGAATTTTCAAAGGATTTTTTTTTTTTTTTTTTTTGAAAATTGCCAAATTTGTACCAAATGGTGGAGGGTATTCAAAATTCGGCCCGGCCGAACTTACAGCTTTTTTACCTGTTATTTTTCGACATACGCTGAGGGCATTTGTCGATAAAAGCTACTGATACTTTTCAAAATTTTCAACTTTTCAAATATATTTATTATTTTTATAAACTGTCATTCAGATATAGCTTTGTATTTAAGTCTCTCACATCCGCAAATGCACGGTATTACAACGATATTTGGTGCCAGCTATCGGATACAGCATAGAAATACCTCTGCTGAACTTTAAAACCAAACTAAATTGGATTCAGCTCAAATATATGTCCTGAACTCATATATTATGGATTTTGGTGAAAATCGACCGAAGAGTTTTCTAGTTCGAAATGGATACTACAGCCTAAGACAGAAAATTGTCTGTGCAGGTCCACGTCATCGTATAGCCCCCTTATAACGGTGCCTCACTATTTTCGGTATTTTGATGATTTTAGCGACATTATTCACCGGTTGGTTTAAATTTGGTGTTTAAAGTTCGTAATGAATACTACAGCCTAAGGCAGAAAATTATCTATGCAGGTTCACGTCGTCGTATAGCCCCCATATAAAATTACCTCCCGATATTCGGTACTTTGATGATTTTAGCGACATTATTCACCGATTTTTTTAAGTTTCGCATTTGAATACTGTAATGCAGCTTTTTTACTTGTTTTTTTTTATTGGCAATTCTTAGTAGAGTTGATTTTCAATAATTTATTTCGTCTTACTTTGAAAAAAATCACTTTCTGCTTCTACGTTGATTCCATCATTAAAAATATTAAAATGCATACAATTATTTTACGCCAGTGAGTAAGAATATAAATCTGGGCTTTGCCCAGATATAATAGTTTATTATTGCTCGTAATTACCAGAGTACAGAAAGTTTAACAATAAAAAAAATCTGCAAGGCCGAACTGTTAGACCGGACCGAACTTTGAATACTCTTCACAATTTGCAAGGAATTTAAAATTTAAAAAAAAAACTGTTAAAAATCATAAAATGTAGGGAGTCCACGAAGACGTGGACCTGCATAGCCAAGTTTTGTTATAGGCCAATGCAATATTCAATTACGAAACATCAAAACACCGAATATAGGGAGGTACCGTCATATTGGGGCTGTACGGACACCTGGACCTGCACAGGCAAATTTTCTGTCACAGACTATATTACCCGTTACGAAATTTTAAGCAATTCCGCTGAATAATGTCGCTAAAATCATCAAAATACCGAATTTAGGGAGCTACGGAAGTTTCTATCAACGGCTTTAGTACCTATTACGAACTGGAAATGCGAAATTTGAACAATTCCGGTGAATAATGTCACAAAACATCAAAATACCGAATATTGGGAGGTACCGTCATGTGGGGGCTATATGAAGACTGTAGTACCCGTTACGAACTGGAAATATGAAATTTGAAACGATTCGGGTGAATGATGTTGCTAAAATCATCAAAGTAGGGAATATAGGGAGGTACCATTATATGGGAGTTATACCAAAACGTGGAACTATATAGCCCATTTTCAAAACCAAAGGTCCTGTAGAGCAAACACACATTTAAGTAAAATTTGATCAATCTTCTTCAATTTGTTCGAAAGCTAGAGTGATTTCCACAGACGGATAGACGGACGGACATCGCTAAATCGACATAGAATTTTATGCTGATACAGAATATATATTCTTTGTGGGGTGTAAAATGTATATTTCGAGGTGAAACAAACGGAATTACTTAATTTACCCTCCATACTATGGTGGAGGGTAATAACAATTATAGAATAAAAGTATCGGGATTTAATTTTTAACGAGTGCAATTATAATTTGCAATCCGTTTCATTCGGTCAATGCAGTTTGTGTCTTAAAAAATGGATCCTTACCGAAGAATGAGGCAAAATAAACAAATTCCTACCCCCAGGAATTGAAACAATTCCGTTGAAAATTCTGTCTAAAATTCAAAATCCAGAGTTAGATCTCAGTTGCAACTATAAATATACAATTCATTGAAATCTGCAATAAAATGTGGCTTAAAGCGGAGGATATAATAATTCGAGACCTGAAGTAGGAACTTACGCCAGGTGGTGGCACAAGCCAACCGAAATGGTTATTTTTCTGGAATGAAAATATTTGCCAGTGGGGCTTTTTAAAATATATTTTTGTTTACGTTCCTGACCTGAATGTTAATTCGCAATATATATATATAGAGGCAATGCGCAGAGGGGTGAAATCACAAAACATGGAGATTAATTGAAAAATAAAATTCGTCTTTTGGAATAAATGTTTTTAAACTATTATAGAATACTAAATTCTACATCAGTACCGAAAATGTTAAAGTCATACCTTGTTTAGTTTTCTAATTTCACAGTGGCTAAGTTAAGAAATATTTCACTTTTTCGCAAGAAGAAGGAAAACAATTATCCTTGTTTTTTTTTTTTTTTTTTTGAAGTGCAATAATTTAGTTTTTTCTTATGAAAAATGAACATTTTAAAATCGCAACATCGAATACAGTTTGTTATCAGTGTTTTTTGAATAAAAAAGTGTTAAAAATAATAATGTCAAAATATTTTAAAAATTAATTCAAAATATTACAATATGTAGTTTTAAAAAAAATAATATGGAGAAGGTCTTAAAATTTTAATTTTGTATTTTAGTATGGAATGCCAACTTTCATAATCAAAAAAAAAAAAAAAAAAAAAAAAAAAAAAAAACTCGTCCCGTTTTTTTTGCCGCTTTTGTTTAATTTAAAAAATAGTGAAAATGGTCAACTGATTCTGCGTTGAATGTATTTTGATCTTGTTCTCTGTTTTATTTGTTTTTTTTTTTCTATTTTTTTGCTTTTTTTAAATAAGTATCTCACTCGTTTTTATCCTGTTATTAACTGGAATTCTAAACTATATACAAAAATATTTCAGTCTCTTTAAAAAACCAGTGGTGATGTTACTTGCCTCACCCTCAATTTTGACTGATGATCCAATTTAAAACAATGAGAGAGATTTAAGGGAGGATGATTTTTTAAATGTCAGTCACATATATAATTTTCCTAAACATATTAATTAGGTTTTAGTCTACTTCAGATAGGAAGGCATAATTGCCAGCTAATTTTGTATACATATTTTTTATAATTATTCCTTTCTCATAAAAATATGTAGTCTTCTTGTCCTTAGATTATAAATTATATAAATTATTTTTTTCTTGCATTACTAAATTTTGGATTTATATCTATAATTTTTGCAATTTTTCCATCCATCCATTGGGAAACAAAATACCAAATAATAAATTTGTAAAACACTCTGCCTGAAACCCTCAAAATACCTAATATTAGGAAGTACCATTATATATTTTGCATAGAGAAATTTCCAAAACACCTAAAATTTGGAAGTACCGTTATATATGGTCAATACTAATAGTGGATTTATCTTCACAAAATTTAGCAGGGAGTGATTTTGTCCGCTCAGAACTGAAAATGCCAAGATACTCATGATTGGGTTTCAAATTCTGGCCGAAACCTTGAAAATAATGCCAAACATATTAGAGGTAATATGAATATCTGAGCAAAATTTCAGAGCGATAGAATGTTTCTTGAATTAATCTCCGTTTTTGGGCATCTCACTCCACTGTGCAACGGATAGATATAGCTTTTCAAACATTAATTTCGGTATGTTACCAAAAATTCTATATTATTAATTGTAGTATCAATTATTTATACACGCAAAAAAATATAAGCCTCTCTAACATATGTCCCAAACATATTTTGCAGCAAACAAATATATGTTTGCAAACATTCCCAAACATAACATATGTTTGGGTGCTGCAAACAAATTATGTTTGGGTCCAAACATAATTAATGTTTGGGTCCAAACATAATTAATGTTTGGGTCCAAACATAATTAATGTTTGGGTCCAAACATAATTAATGTTTGGGTCCAAACATAATTAATGTTTGGGTCCAAACATAATTAATGTTTGGGTCCAAACATAATTAATGTTTGGGTCCAAACATAATTAATGTTTGGGTCCAAACATAATTTTTGTTCGGGTGCAAACATAATTTATGTTTGGACCCAAACATTAATTATGTTTAGATCCAAACATAATGTATGTTTGGCTGGAAACAAACTTATGTTTCGGTCCAACCATAAGTTGTGTTTGGATCTAAATATAATTTATGTTTGGGTCCAAACATAATATATGTTTAGATCCAAACATAATGTATGTTTGACTGGAAACGAACTTATGTTTGGGTCCAAACATAAGTTGTGTTTGGACCTAGATATAATTTATGTTTGGGTCCAAACATAATATATATTGGGGTGCAAACATAAATTTATGATTGGGTCCATTTGTATACTTACTGCAGATATAATTCAACCATAATGCAAACTAGTTTTAAAATCAATTTTTGATATTCACATTTTATTTAACATAAAATAAATTCATACATATTATAATATATAATATAAAATTAAAAAACATATACATATTATAAGCATATGTTTTAAAGGCAATTTATAAATAAATTATTTTCAAAATTTGAACATATATAAAATGTGTCATTTGTGTACAATAAATCGACTGGATGTGTGAAAAAAAAATCGTCGAGTTCTACTCGAAATCCATAAAAATGGGAATCAAATCCATGATTCAATATTCTTTGCAGACAAAAAATTGGTTGTGGTTCTTTACAAATATGCAAAATAAGGCCGAATTCCGGCAACTGGTCTTCACTATATCCGATATGTACAACCATTTTGTTTTTATAGTAAATGCCATTAATAGTTAGATTGTTTATAATTGAAATAGGATTTTGTAAATGAAATTTCTTTACAATACTTTCTATGTCGCATTCTACAACTCTCTCTCCTTCAACTTTGTTAGTATAAAACTCTTCAAAGTTTAATATAGTATTGGCGATGTTAAGCTGATATTTTGTGAATAATGTTTTTATTAAATTAACTCTAGAATTGGTGGAAGTTGCACAGTTTTTGAAAGGCTGGTGGAACGCTTCGAATCGAATTGATGACAAGTGTTTTAGCGGACCAACTTCGTCCATAATTCGTCCATAGTGAGTCAAATTATGATATTTAGGTTTCAATGTTGAATTTGAGAGTTTCAAATATAATCTGTGGTGCTCAGTTATCGAGTTTGTTAGTATTACGTTTGACTTAATTTGTAAAACGTCAGAGTTACAACATATGTTTAAAATTTCTCTTAGCAGTAAATACAAGTGCCATTCTTCGCAATCTGGGACTAAGTCGCCTATTATTAAAGATAGATTAGAAGAAAATGTTTTCATTTCAGATGCAGACATTTTAAACTTAAATTTCAGAAGAGCATCACTATTTAAAATGGGTGGCTTATTCTTACAGTTAGGACCATAATTAAATACCAAAATGCGATAATTTAACTGTTCTAAAGTAAAAAACTTATATTTTGTAATAAATGAATTTAAAATGAATATCAAATCGTAATGGCAAACACCCTCTAGCAAATCATGCATGACATCAATGGCAAAGTTGTTAAGTACATTAAAATGTTCTAATTTATTCCAAACGCATGTTTCTTTTATACCTGTCTGTCTAGCGTCTGATGTCTCTACATCATCAGCATAATTAATGTCATTTCGCAACAAACTTGGTTTTTCTTCACAAGATGTCTGCGTATCGCAACGTTTCATTTTGCAAAATCTACAAAAAAAATTGCTTTGAAAACTTTCTGAAAATCCGAGAACAGTATTCAACCCCAAATTATCGCCTAGAACCAAAACAGAAACAATTTTTACGACCTTATATCCTTCTATTTCTGAATCTAAAATTATTCCCTCACTCTCTAGGATGTTCAGATATTTTATGAATGGTGTGAATACACGGGAATTTCCAAATTGTTTCCTGTCTTCACTAAAGAGAAGCATTCCTGTAAAAATATTTTGTAATTTCGAAACCATATGGTCTGGCATACACGCGAATTTTACATACACACCACAAATTTTTTGGATGCCAGCGTGCGAAGCTAGAGCATTATTCGGTTCAAAGTCATCACTGAAAATAAACAAAGGTAAATAAAATATTTCTTTCGATGTTGGATATTTAGATATTATTTTTTTCCAGTGATTACTTTGAACATAGTTTTTTATGGTGCCATTATTTTGGTGTGTCAACAAATTTTGGTAATATAAAATAATGTCGCGAAGAAAAGGGGTAGAATTGAAAAGAACGCCAAAAAATATTTTTAAAGGAAATATCCCTACAGTATAATTAATTTTTTTTAAAACAACTGAATTATCCATGTCCATACATTCATTAATTTCATCTTGTATATTATGATATTCAATATCGAAAAATAATTTACTACGTTTTAGTTCTGATATAATTTTGTATTCTGAATTTAGTTGGCTTGCTTGTATTAAATTACACACAGATAAAATTAATTCCGTTTTCTTTTCATTGTCGTCCCATTTTGAAAGCTGTAACTGCAAATGAATTTTCTGAAGGTATTTTTTGTAAAACAGCACTATTTGCTTAGAATTTGTTATTGCTGAATTCCGTGAAATTGTCTTATGACTGTATATTTTAATAAATACTTTCAGAAATTCCATTCGAATCTGTTCTATTTTTAGAGACAATAAAGTGCTAGATTCAAAATCTTCATTATCCACAGGCTCTGAGTATTCTTGTAAATATTCGTTTGAAATATGATGAATATCTAGTTCTTGACTAACTACAGGCTGATGTTCATCTGATCTTTCTCTAAGTTCAACACATAAATGTTTTCTCAAATGGGATCTAAATGATTCTATATTGGTGAATTTGCGACTACAAACCAGACATTCAAAAAATTTGCAACTTCTGTGTTTTTTCCTATAGTGTTTTATGAGATCTTTAAGAATATCACAATTTGCTTTGCAAAGGTGGCAAGTTAATACTGTCATCGTAAAGTAACTTAAAATGATCTTTAAATTAAAATAAATCAAGAATATAATAATGAATAAAAGACAATACAAATACAAAATTATTAAAATAAGTCTTTGATTATGGTTTCAATAATAGCTACCTTTTCGTTTGGCAGTTTAATGTTGAAAATGGATAATTGGATAAATTCCCATACGTGTTTGCACAGTGGTGGGTATGCAACATCTAAAGCCATAATATACATGAATCCTATATTTAAAGCTTCAAGTAGATCAGTGCATTTATAGATGAAACCTGCGATGTTAAACTGCGCATAAGTGATGTCATGGCCAAATTTTACAAATCTAATTTGTAAGTCCGTAATAGAATCCTCTTTCAATTGCACAATTGACTGTAAATTAAAATAAAATTTGATTATTTTGGGTAATAAATATTTGTATATTAACATATTTTAAAATAGCTTACCTCATATTCCTTAATAAAACGCTCCTGAATTTCAAATTTAGTGGCTCTACCTTTCTTTTCATGCGTTTCGTGTCTTTTTCCACTGTGTGGTAAGATGTATGGTATTAAAAGAAGGGTCAATTGTGCTCTCAATCCTAAAAAATAAATATTGTATTTATGACGTGATCCAAATAAAATATTTGTTTTACTAATTAATGCTTTATAATTTTAACACTTACGTTCTTCAGTGGATGTATCGATTTTCGTAAGTAAGTTGCAGACTGCTTTGTCCCGAAGAGTACGTGCGTGATTCAAAACATTTGAATATATCATCAACCAATTTTCAACAGGTTCTGTTGCTGAATACAATAATTTCACGTCCAAAGTGGTTAGCTTGATTCCATTGTTACCCTGTAGCACAGGGTACTTTGAGATATATTCAAATGTGGAAATATTTCCTTTTAATTCGTTTCGGCGATAAGCATGAGTTTCCTGCCACTTTAAAATAATTGTAGATAAATCCGAGGTATTCTCAGTAAGGTACTCAATACTTTCTGCTTCAGCTGAAAAAAAAATCATTTTTAATTTCAAGGTGTTATAAATTACTAATATCCTTTACCACATAGTGGTGTAGCCTATAAACCAATAACTTACATGGGAGAGACACATTTGCTTTACGCTTAAGGTCCTTGCGAGGCCTTCGACTTATTATTCCATCAGAACGTAAAGATGTCCTTTTGTTATTGTACGCACTCCACAACTTTCCTCTAGCAATACAGCCTTTCTCCGAGGGGAGGAAGTATGCAGAAGCTAATTCGGTATAAAAAATGTGGACAATCGATTCGGCCAGAACTTCAAAATCTTCACGTTTAAGTCTGAAAGATATTTTTTTTAATAAATAAATAACAATAATTATTGAAGTATTAAAAAATAATAAAAGCAAAAAAATATAAAACTTTTGCAAATACTAAAAAAAATAATAATAAAACTGATTAAAATCAATATGCATACTTACAATCTGTTAGGGTCTTCTTTTAGACATTCGTCAATAAGGGCCTTCGAAATATTCACCCTATCTTTATTTTGCAGGCGTTTTTCGGCAATAAAAATTCTCCATATTTTGTTGACAGCCGGAATTGACTTGATGGACTCTATGTCAGTCTTTAAAGTTGAAATAACATTTGTTTTTGGGGTAAGATCCCCAAAACCACCTACGGATTCACACTCCGATAGAGTGCCACTAACTGTCGATGCTGATGCCACTGATCGAACGGAGTCTAAATGAAAATTAAATATATTATTTAAAAAAAGAAATATATTATTTAAAAAAAGAAAAAAATATTAACAGCCTGTTTCTTTATTTTGAAACGAAATTTTTTTTGTTCCGACATAAAGAAACAGGCTGTAAATCCAGTGTACTTACCTCCGAATTGCAACTCAATATGAAAAGTAGGTGTTGACATATATTGATGAATTACTTTTTCAAACTGGTCTTCTTTAATGGTTGCACCAAACACTAAGGCTGTTATTTTTCTTGAGGCATCAATTTTTAACTCTAATTTGGCTGCTTTTATAAAGCTTTGTAGATTTAAAGGCTCCGGCGAGTTACGTATAATCATACTACCCCTGATAAAATTGATAAGTTCTTGGAAACAATTAGCCAATAAAACGTGTACAATTATTGCACTGTAAGCATAAGTGAATTTGACATTCTTTAGTTTGACTTTATTTTATTTTTCCAGTTAAAACTGTCTGGAGCTGAGTATACAATTATTTACAAAAGTGTGTTAATCAAATTTCATTTAAAATAAACTTATGCTAACACTGCAATAATTAATTAACAAATAATACCTGTAGAATAAGTAAATTAAAAATGTAAAAGTTAGTCTTAGTTCCATCCTCTTAGTCGCAAGTCGACGAATAAATAAATAAAAGAAAGAAAAAAAAAATAAAAAAAAAAAAAAAAAAAAAAAACAATTTTTTTTTTTTTTTAATAAACATAATTAATCAGGTTATCTAATTGGCGCAGTCGGTAGGATCCTTTAGGAATTAAAAAGGATCCAGTGAAACGTACCTAAATTATAAATAATTAAATAAATTCTGCGAATCCTACGGGACCCTCCAGGATTATAAAATAAACATTAGTGCAGTGAATAATTAAAAAAAAAAAAAAAAAAATTAAACACCACTAAAATAAACAATAGTGCAGTGAATAATTCAAAAAATTGAACACCACTAAAATAAACAATAGTGCAGTGAATAATTCAAAAAATTGAACACCACTAAAATAAACAATAGTGCAGTGAACATTTAAGTTAAGTGGACACCACTAGATAAAGGAAGTCAATCCTTTTTTTTTTCTTTTAAAAGTGTATTCGCAAAGGCAAAAAGTCTTCGACAAACGAAGAAGAATGGAGGAACAAGCTCACATCGCATCCGTAAATGTGGCAGAAGAACTAGCCAGAAAGGATCAACAATTGGAACGGTTACGCCAAGCATATCTAGAATTGCAACAGCAAACACAAGAACTACAACAACAACAGCGTAACCCGGTGTTATATGATACACAATCAAATAATGCAAAAGACAACATTTTAAAAACGATAAATCATCTACCCATTTTCACCGGCACCGGAGAAGTAACGGTGAACAGCTTTTTTAGTAGCACTGAGTACTTGCTGTCAACTATACAAGATGAAAATATTAAGAAGGAGGCCATAAGAACAATATTCTATAAAATAATCCAGGGACAAGCTAAAGACGTCATAATAAACATACCCACACCGGACAACTGGCAACTAATCAAGGAGACTTTAAAACTAAGGTATAGACCGAACGTGGAACCACACAATATATATAGGATGATAGCCAACTTAAAAGTAAATTCGGTAAGTGAATTAATAATAGAGTTGCAGAATCTAAAATATAAGGCAGATGAGTTAATAGTTTATTACCGAAATGACCACTATATTGACTTATCAAACGTGGACAGTCTTTTAGTAAATACAGTTAAGGAAATGACACAAGGTACACTGTTAGACAAAATTTACGAAGAAAGAAACATTAATGATATATTAAAAATATTGACAAGAAGGAGATTTGAAGACACATGCATTAGGCCAGAATATAGGAAGTTTAGGACTAAAGACGACGTAACATTTAGACAAAATCGGTCGCAAAATAGGAATAATTTTAATCCGCAGATTAACAGTAATAACCAGGGATATAATCAACGGAATTGGTTAGGACAAAATAATTTTAGGTCGGATATTAGACAAGAACGAAATAATAATGATAATAATAAAACCTATAATAATAATAATAACGATAACTATAATAGGAATAGAAACTTTAATCATTCAGGACAGTATAGAGTCCAACAAAATAACAGTTATAATAATAACTATAATAATAGGAATCAAAATGGAAATTTTAATCATTCAGGACAGTATAGAGTCCAACAAAGTAACTATAATAATATGTCGGGAAATTTCAGAAGGTTTCAGCAACAGGTAGGAAACCCTAGGCCAAATTTCAGCCAAAATCGCTTGAATCAACCTAGGCAAGACCAGCAGGAACCTATGGAAATAGACAATATAGAAGTAGATAATTATCGAGTAGTAGGAAACTCTGAACCAAATTTACATCAGGATAACGGACAAGACCAAAGACAAAATAATTTTTTTCGGAAACAACCTCCGATTGTTTACCTACCATAACCATTACGATTAATAAAAGGAAATATAAAGCTTTGATTGATACAGGCGCAAACTTAAGCCTGATTGACAGTAAGGTAAAAGATTTTGAACGAGTTTTACTAAAACAACCTATAGAATTTAGCACCATAACTAGGAAGGACATAATTAAATTTGAAGTTATAACTGACGCACCTATGGAATTTAACTTACCAAATTATACAAAAATTAAGTGGAAAATGCAAGAGTTAAAAGGAAGAAAGTACAATTTTATTATAGGAGTTGATTTACTAAACCATTTTAACACGATGATAAATTTAATAGACGGACACATAACATTTAATAACAAGATTACAAAATTTTTAATTAATCCATATAAGGATTTGGAAATATGTTCATTGGAAAAACTGGAAGTTGACTTGGACAGAATTCAGTTGAATCATTTAAATGCAGAGGAGCATTTAGAAGTTACGAGAATTTTAAGAAGATTCGACAAAATATTTTTTAAAGAAGGGGACCAATTGACAAGTACAATGACAATAAAACATGAAATAAGAACGACAACAAATGAACAGATAAATTCCAAATTATACAGATATCCGCCACAACATGAAGAAGAAGTACGACGACAGATCAGGGAAATGGAGGAACAGGGCATAATTAGGAAAAGTTGTTCAAGATATTCAAGCCCATTAATAGTAGTACCCAAGAAAATAGATAATTCTGGAGAGCGTAAATATAGATTAGTGGTAGATTATAGGAAGCTTAATGAAGTGACGATCGATGATAAATATCCACTACCGAACATAGATTCAATTTTAGATAAACTAGGACGAGCACAATATTTTACTACCTTGGATCTAGCCAAGGGATACCATCAAATTCTAATAAGAGAACAGGACAGAGAGAAAACAGCTTTTGTGACACCTCACGGATTATATGAATTCATAAGAATGCCGTTTGGGTTAAAAAATGCCCCAGCGACATTCCAACGATTAATGAATGAAACACTAAGAGATTTCATTAATAAAACATGTGTAGTTTATCTGGACGATATACTTATTTTTAGTACTTCTCTTAAGGAACACGTTAAAGCCATAACGGACATTTTCACGGTATTGGAACGGGCAAATTTAAAAATACAAATCGACAAATGTAATTTCATGAAAAGAGAGACAGAATTTTTGGGGCATATTCTGACAAAGGAAGGACTAAAACCAAACCCCAATAAAATTAAGGTTATTCAAGAATTAGATTTACCTAAAACAGAAAAACAAATCAAAAGTTTCCTGGGATTAACGGGATATTATAGAAAATTTGTGAGAGATTATGCTAAAGTCGCACAGCCAATAACAAAATACTTAAAGAAAGGTGTAAAAATAAATTTAAGGGACCCTACATACATAGAAGCTTTTGAAAAATTAAAATCTTTAATTAGCTCTCATCCAATTTTAAGATACCCAAATTATGAAAGACAATTTACATTAACTACAGATGCGTCGAATTACGCAATCGGTGCTGTCCTGTCACAGGAGGGACATCCAATTTGTTTTGCATCAAGAACGCTTAACAATCACGAAAGAAATTATTCGGCAACGGACAAAGAATTTCTAGCAATATTATGGAGCGTTAATTATTTGAGACCATACCTCTATGGTCGAAAATTTAAAATACTTACGGATCACCAACCCATCAGATTTTTACACACAAAATATAGAGGGAAAGACATGTCACCCAGGCACCAGCGATGGTTTTTGAAATTAGGAGAATACGATTTTAATATAGAATACATAAAAGGCAAGGAAAACAAGGTGGCAGATTTTCTAAGTAGAATTGAGAAAGATAATGAAGATGATACCATTTCAGATAAGGTACAAAATTCGGAGAATAATTCAGAATTGAGAATAATAAATAATATTGAGGATGATGATGATGTATCAATGATTACAATTCATTCAGCTGATGAAAATTTACAAGATCATTTCTTTATAAAAGAAGAAATAGTGAATAAGTACAGGACACAGATTATACTTACAAATGATAAAGTTCAGGAAATAAAACATCTACATAATAAAAGGATAATTTTCATAGCGGAAAGTGATTTTCACGAAATGGGGGAAATATTTAGAAAGTATATTACCAAAGGAAAAATAGGTATATTTTCGGAAGTATCGGAGAGAAGCTATAATACTGTTCAGGAAAAACTAATAGAAATGTACTCTAATGAGAAACAAGTGGAATTTATTAAATGCACTATCAGGGCTCAAGATATAGAAACAGAAGTGGAGGCGGTGAAACAGATATCATTATATCATGTAAAAGAAAGTATGCACTCGGGCATACAGGAAACCTATAACCAAATAAAAAATAAAATTTATTACCCAAGATTAATGGAACTAATTCAATTAGTTATAAATCAATGTGAAGTTTGTCAGGAGATAAAATATGATAGAAATCCAATTAAATTGAAATTCTCATACACAGAAACACCGTCGACGAAAAACGAAATAATACATATTGACACATATGTGATTAAAAGATTTCATTTTTTGACAATAATTGATAAATTTTCTAAATTCGGTGCAGCGTATCCATTGAATGATAGAAATCATTTAACAATAATGGAGCAATTAGATGATCATTTTACAAAGGTAGGGAAGCCAAGGAAAATAATAGCCGATAATGAATTTAAAGCCACTAGACTAAAGGAATTCTTAGACAATGAAAATATAGAATTGCATCTGACCAAACCTAATAGTCACACGGGAAACGCCGACATAGAACGATTTCACAACACAATTGCGGAAAAGTTTAGGATAATGTATAAAGCAAATAAGGAAATACCGGTGAAACAATTAATTCAGAGATCAATTAGAAATTACAACGAACGATATCACTCAACTATTAAATGTACTCCTAAAGAGGTTCAACAAGGAAAAATGGATGAAAATAAAGTTAGAAAGTATTTAGAGGACAGTAAAAGAAAAATAATAGATAAAATAAATAACTCTAGAGAAGATTATAAGGAAAATAGAAAAGAAGGGTTTATAAAAAATTATAAGGCCGTCCGACATAAGGAACAACCGAAATATAAAAAGACAAAACTGGAGCGAATACATCCGTGCAATATTAAAAGACCTTTGAAATTTGCAGATTTGGACAATACTGATGATACTAATATGGATACCACAGACTAGAGGGATAATTACTACAAAATTTCTGACAGAACAAAGAGGATATATGGACATTTGCATGGGAAATCAGAAAATTGTTAATGAATCGGACATAATTTTACATATAATCAATCTTCACGAAATTGAAACAATTTTAGATGACATAACAGATAACATTATTCTAATGAAAATCGAAAACAAAGAATTACTTGAGTTAGAACTATTAGATGCCAGAAATAAATTAATGACGTTGATACCCAAACAAAATAGAAAAAGACGTGGACTAATTAACGGTATAGGAAGTATGACCAAATGGTTATTTGGGACGATGGACGATGAAGACAGACGGAACATACAAGAACATCTTCTTAATATTAATGAAATTAAGGAAAATAATAATCAACAGATTGTAATTAATGATTATTTCAATATAACTTTAAGTCATTTAAAGATGGTAATTAAGAATGATAGAAAGAAAATAGAACAAGAATTAAACTCTATAAACAAATTTTTAGAGGAAGAAAATAATAAAAGTTTATACTTAGAACAATTGACTAATATACAATTAATTAAGAATAAGATAGAGCATTTGCAAGACAACGTAATTTCTGCAAAATACGGGATTGTACACCCAAGTATTTTAACAAGTAGAGAAATAAGAAAATATGAAATAGATTATAACAAACTTAAATATATTCAGTTTGGAACAACATTTCTTAACAACTCTTATCTTGTGTTTGGAATAAAAATACCTAAACAATTTATAACAGTAAAATTAAGATTTATTGTACCAATACCAGATAATGAAAATAATGAAATAGAATCTAATATGGAAAGATTTTTTGAATTTCAAAATAAAACTTATAAATTTGAAGAGAATAAACATTTAAAAGATTTAAAGTTAAGTCATCATTGTTTAATAAAGAATAATTGTCAATTGATAAAAAATAAAGACTTTGAAATTATACAGTTAGATATAGACACAATTATAATTAAAAATGCAATAAACACGACTGTAAATCAAACTTGTAACTTTGAAAAAATTTTGTTAAATGGAAATTATTTAATTAATTTTAATAATTGTTCAGTTAGGATAAAAGATTATTATTTTTCAAATATTGCAGAAATTACAAAAGAAAGACAAATAATTGAAAATACAAACAAAACTCAAAATTTTAAACATAAGATATCGTTCGAACAAATTGAAAAAGAACATCAATACAATGTAAGAAATATCGGAAAATTAAAATACCACACTAAAATAACATATGTATGTAATATTTCTATAGTAATTGTAATAATTATTTTAATTTTCATAATCATAACAAAACATAAATATATAACTGTAAAATTAAATAAAAGAATTCAGGAGAATTCTAGTCTAAAGGGGGGAGTAGTTACGTATAATCATACTACCCCTGATAAAATTGATAAGTTCTTGGAAACAATTAGCCAATAAAACGTGTACAATTATTGCACTGTAAGCATAAGTGAATTTGACATTCTTTAGTTTGACTTTATTTTATTTTTCCAGTTAAAACTGTCTGGAGCTGAGTATACAATTATTTACAAAAGTGTGTTAATCAAATTTCATTTAAAATAAACTTATGCTAACACTGCAATAATTAATTAACAAATAATACCTGTAGAATAAGTAAATTAAAAATGTAAAAGTTAGTCTTAGTTCCATCCTCTTAGTCGCAAGTCGACGAATAAATAAATAAAAGAAAGAAAAAAAAAATAAAAAAAAAAAAAAAAAAAAAAACAATTTTTTTTTTTTTTAATAAACATAATTAATCAGGTTATCTAATTGGCGCTTCGACAAATAATTTGTCTTCCCACAAAACAGTTGGTATCAACATTTATTACAACACTTGTGACACGACGCGAAGGCACAAAACAAATAAAAAGAATAAAAAAAGAACACAACCAGAATGCCAACATGAGACACGCGCAAATGTTACGCTCTTTTGTTCTCATCAAGCAAATCGGTGTGTATGCGAAAAACGCATGTATGTATGTATGCATGAACATTAGTAAGAAGCAACGTCTCAGCAACAAAAAAACATCCAAACAGCTCTTTGTGTGTTGTTGTTGGCATTTTTTGGTGCATGGACAATAGAAAAGAAATAAACGTCTCAGCAACAGTTTCCATCCCTCTTGCCGCGCACACACCACACATAGTTACAGCAGCGATCGACAGTGTTTGCTTGGTGAGAGCAAAAGAGCGTAACATTGGCGCGTGTCTCAAGTTGAGACACTCAAGTTGAGATACGCGCCAATGTTACGCTCTTTTGTTCTCACCAAGCAAACACTGCCGATTGCTGATGGAACTATGTGTGGTGTGTGCGCGGCAAGAGGGATGGAAACTGTTGCTGAGACGTTTATTTCTTTTTTATTGTCCATGCACCAAAAAATGCCTACTTGAGAAAGAAAACGTTACAACAACAACACACAAAAAAATTGACTCCTCTGTATATATGTCGGTGTTAATGCGAAAAACAAATGTATGTATGTATGCATGAACATTAGTAAGAAGTAACGTCTCAGCAACAACTAGAAAATTCACACCGCACAACAGCAACGAAAAAACATGCAAAAAGTTTTTTCGTTGTTGTTGTTGTGCGGTGTGTATTTTCTAGTTGTTGCTGAGACGTTACTTCTTACTAATGTTCATGCATACATACAACTTCTATTTACAGTTATATTTGGAAGAGAGCAAAAAATGTTTCGGTTCTGCTTTGTTGTGCGGCCAACCAAGCCAACACATCATCAACGCAAAAACAGACTTCTCACCCTCCTGTCTTCTTTTAAGTCACCTATAACACCAATTCAAAAGTAATCGAGAGCTCTGTTGTTTAGCTCTTTGAAAAAAATCCTCTCCGCACCCATAAAAAAATATGTTCTAACATATAAAATATGTTGGTACCCAACAAATAAAATTGAGTTATGTTACAAAATGTTGCAAACAAATATTTGTTTGCACCGAAACAAATTATGTTTGCATCCAAAAATATATTTGTTTGCAACCAGTCCCAAACAAATATATGTTTGGATCCAAACATATTTCTAACATATATTTTTCTGCGTGTATGTTACCAATTTTGGTACCAAATCTAAGTTGCAATATAGTTCTTACATTGTGTCGTAGGGTGCAACAAATTTGGCAGATGATAAAAAAAATTAATTATAAATATACTGCACCAATATAAAGTCCACCTTTCTTTCATTGAACTAAAAACAGTATTATCTCATAGGGTTAATATGTTAATAGTAAACAATATAAATTATTTTAACACATACGCTTCTCTGCTCCACCTCTTCTGCTCGGTCACCTCTTGTTATCAGTGCTGCTATTGATGTGCATATATACATTCCATATACTTACCCCCTGCAAACGGTGTTATATGTAGTTCGTCTCATTCAACGACAAACAAAACCCCAAACTGATAAGATTGTGAACATCGATATGAGGAACGGCACAACAAAAATCGTGTGCATTTGAAGAATATTAGGTTTCAAGAGGCTAACATTTCACAGCAAAACAATAAACAAATGCCATTAGGTGAGGGTACGTTGTACGTCCAGTTTTCAGTTCTTATTAGATCTCGGTCGCAGTCTGATCTTCGAAGCGGAAGTCGAATCAAAGTAGCGTCTGTATTAATGTTGACATTTGTAAAATTATTTCCAAAATGAGTCGTGTAAGTGTGAAAGTGGTTGATGGGTGCAAATACAAAGTGATTCAAAATTTCAAAGAAGATGATTGATAAGAATTTCTTTGTAATTTTAAGTGACGCATGCCTATATTTTTAAATCCAAATGAGTAAAACGTTTCGGGATGGGCTTTGTAAAGTTTTCAAACAAACAAAATTTGTACTTGAAGGCATGAGTGTGTCATTTTGAAGTGATCAGATGGAAAAAGCGGATTAAAACACATAACTCGCAAAAAGTATATACGGACTAAAGATGTTCCGGGCTGAACTTTTTATATGCTCCACTATGCGGAAAATATAAATTATATCTAAGACACACAAGGGAATTTATTATCGTCATATCAAAAAACTTTGCTGATATTGAATATTTTTGGAGATGGGTTATTTCTCATAAGAACGCTAAATAAAAGCTAAGTAAAAAAGCACCTAAATTCGACCGAGCCGAACTATTATTTGGTAAAAACTTCCAAGCTATAAAAAAAGTTGAAAAATGAAATGAAGAAAGTGTTAAAAAATACAGCTAAAATCATCAACTACCGAATATCTGGAGATACAATTATATGGCGACTATACCAAAACTTGAACCTATATAGACAGCTCTACGCAAGGATGTTTGCTACATATTGGGAACAATTTCGGGTTTAAATTGTGACTTAAACAACCAAACAACAAAAGTCAAAAGTTGGTCGGACCCGAATATATGATACCCTACACCACCATTCGTATTTAGTAGACTTCCCGTAACAAAAAAGTTTGTATTGGGAATTTATGTGAAGTAGATCATACCAACTATGAACTCTAAAACCATGATACGCAATCGTGGTTTTAGAGTAGTCACAATTTGGGAATTATATCCAACTCTGAATCGAGGCTTTTGTACCTCTAGTGTGAAATAACATTGCTGTATAATGCATAATATGACTTAGATTAGAATTATATTAAGAAAAAATTATTTAAAAAATTATAAATTATTTATAGCGGGCCGGTGTTACGAAATGGAAAAATTCGGCCCAAATGAAAAATTCAGTCAATTTAGGCTAATATTAGCCATTTGGCGCGTAATAAATCTGAAATCAAATAAAGATATATAAGGGAGCTAGACACTTATTTCTTTGCCGGTACCAAAGATCTTTGTTGTGGAGTGCAAAAGGTCATTGTGACGCTTGTGAGGGGCCTAAGCCCCGAATCGGATGATATATATATAGGGAAGCTATAACTATATC
Source organism: Musca domestica (assembly GCF_030504385.1). NCBI lineage: Eukaryota > Metazoa > Arthropoda > Insecta > Diptera > Muscidae > Musca > Musca domestica. The sequence goes on along the minus strand of NW_026712364.1, from coordinate 2,884,239 downwards.
TGAACCAATTTTCATCAAAGTCCGACTGATATTGGCCATTTGGCGCACAAGTAACCCGAAATTGGTTGATGATATGTATGGAGCTATATCTAAATTTGAACCGATTCTCACCAATTTTAATGGGCCATACAAATATTGTTTCGAAAATTTCATCTCAATCGGATAATAAATGCGACCTGCATTTTGTTCAAAAGAATACATGGACAGACGGATGGATGGACTGACTGACTGGCAGACGGACTGACATGCATAAATGGACTCATAAAGTGATTCTATGAAGGTCCTCAAGAGTAACTATGGGTCTATCTCGCCTCCATCTCTATATTACAAATAAATGCACATAAACATAATACCCTTACTTGCCTTCTAGACTGAGTTCGGTCGTATGAGCGTAAATATACTCCATCTGAGTACAATACATGTAAAATCGGATAAAGATATATATCCAAATTTGAACCGATCTTTGTGAAATTTGGCAGATATATTTTTGTGGTATATCTGATATCTGGCTTCAAATATCATTGTTGTGAAGTCCATTTTACGAATGTGAGGAATTTAAACAACAAATCGGATGAAACATATATATGGAAACTATAGCTATATTATATTTATTAAATCGGGCGACACTATATTATGGGAGCTAAATCCAAATCTGATTCGATTATCACCAATTTCAATAGGATCCGTTCTTGGGCTATACAAATGATTTATAGAAAATTTCATCTCAACCGGACAATAAATGCGACCTGTAAATATACTCTGAATGTGATTCCATCAAAAGGAGCTATGAGCATATTTCGTTTCCTATTTCATGTAAAAAAAAAATACAAAGACATAATACCCTGTACCACAGTGTAGCGTAGGAAATAATTAGACGAAAATGTAACCAAACTGCAGATGTTCAATCAGACAAAACACAAAAAGTGAGTGAGCTGATATTATGCCAAAAAATCACCGTTATTCTATTAATATAAGATCTGGTATCAAGAAAGGACATTGTTTGCTACTTCTATAAAAAAAATTTAAAGACTTCCAAGAAAACGAAGTTAGCTCAAACCATACGCTGAGAGAATACAATTGACACTGAACTGACTGATACTTTCTCATATGTTTTTAACAGAATATTCTTTAAAATGACTAGAATAAATGTTTCTTTCTAAAATATGAAAACTTAGCTCAGTTTTTAAACTTAATTCCCGGTTTTAGTATGTTTGAACCCTTAGTCGCATTTCCAAATTGCCTTGGATATTCTACAAGTTTTCCGCCAATATTTTAATTTTAAGTAGTTTTAAACTTTGGATACTCAATGAATTGAAAATATTTCAAATTTCGTATTGGGAGATCTTAATGGTTACTACAACCTATGGAAAAAAATTCTTATGCAGGTCCACGTCTTCGTATAGCCCTTATATAACGGTACATTTTTTACCGGATATGTTTCAAATTTCGTATTTGAGGTTTATATTCAAAAATTTTTGTATGCATATCTATATCTTCGTATATCCCCATATGACGTTACCTCCCAATACTCGGTATTTTTATGATTTGTGCGACATTATTCACCGGAATTGTAAAAAAATCGTATTTAAAGTTCGTAACGGGTACTACAGCCTATGACAAAAAAGTCGTATGTAGGTTCACGTCTTCGTATAGTCTCCATACAACAGTTTTCATTTAAGTGGTAGTTTCCAGAAGCTTTTTGAAAATTTTCAAGTTTCTTCCAAATGATGGAGGGTATTAAAATTTCGGCCCGGCCGAACTTAACTGCTTTTTTACTTGTTTTTATCCCATGTTAGACGACGATTTGATGAATAATTCCTTCCAATTTTGGTTTAAAATAAATGTTGCATTAAGGAAAGACAGAACGAAATTTGATCTGTGTAATTTATTGCCAGTAGCACAAGATTGTATGAACATATTTTATATTAAACAGTTAAATATGACAGTTCGAGCAAATTTAACCAAACAAAAACGTGTTTGCAACGCCTCAAAATATTCATAGGACATAGCTCCTGAAAAAGAAATAATAGAGGGAAAATTTATTTTATGAGATATTCGAAATTTGATTCAGAATGTTAATATTATGACCAGCATCAGTAATAATACAACGTTTTATTAAGCTCGAGGTAAAAAAACTTTCTATTTTCGCTACAATCTATGTTGTTCCCTCGTTGAATGACAATGTGTTTACATATAAATGTCAAATTAGACGATTGCGATTATTTTAGAAATAAAACTAAATTTAGTACCCATATTGCGGTTATATGTCTGACTAAATCATGATGAAGAAATGTCTTATATGCAAAATTCGTTTCCCAAATGCTTCTTATAATAATTCATGATTTTTGAAGAGTGTACGAATTTTAATACTACTGTTCCCCTCCATTTAGTGGTTCCGTGTGGTCTAAGATTTAAATCTCGTGTAATCATTTCAACCTTCTCTTTATAAACTGTTTGTTTACAAAAATAGAAATGTTTTTTGTTTACTTATCAGATTATAAACTTTTGATATTACGTATTTGGTCTGAACGTGAATTATAACTTGTCTACACGTGAATAAACTTTTATCATTAAAGTTGTGTATGTATTTATTTTTATGAATACTTACTAATTTTCTTTACAGATACCACAACCTCGTAACATTCTTTCGTTATCCGGTGAAGAAAAACGCAAATTTTTGGATTCTTTCGAATACGTATTTTCCGATATTGATGGTAGGTGGAGTACATCACTTAATATTAAAATCATAGCTTTAATAATATTTCTTATTTTTCATACAGGAGTGGTTTGGAATGTTGCAAATATCATCGAAGGTAGCGGCGAAGGGTTTAATGCCCTACGTGAGGCGGGTAAAAAACTAACATTCATCACCAACAACAGTGTCCGACCAGAGGAACAATGTTTGGAGAAATTAAAGAAAGTTAACATCGAAATTGATGCGGTAAGTTCGAAGGATATATATATAAAAGAAAGTGAAATGTTTCGAAAATATGACAGTGTTTAATTTAAATATGAAAGTGTTTAGTTTAAGTTAAAATAATTAATTTTTAGACCCTACAACACTATGTGTTGGGGGTATTCTAAGTTTGATTGGGCCAGAATTTATGTAACACCTCGAAATATTGGTTTCCCATATAGGAAAGTACATATGGATCTTCCTAGCTCGCCGAGCTGAGTCGATCTAGCTATGTATGTCCGTCCGTCTGTCCATGTTAATTTGTAATCACGCTACAGGTCGCAATTATGGCCCGATTCTAACGAAATTTTGCACGAAGGTGGGGTTAGGGTCAGAATAGAACCCTATTTCTTTTGGAGATGATCACCAAATGTTCAGAGGTTGAAATGGACCAAATACTGAAAAAATGTCGGATTTTGCAGTAGCTATACAGGTCGCAATTATAGACCAATTCGCATGTAGCCAGAGTTTAGAGCGGTGAAGAACCCTACCAATTTGGGTGGTCATCGGATAATATTTAGCGGGTAAAATAGACCATATCTTTTGTGTTGAAAAAAATCAAAATTTTTCATTAAACCGCGAATATTTTAAACCCCGGCGAAATCACAAAGCCATGACAAGGTTACTTCTGATCTTTACATTGATGTTAACATCCAACAAATCGGATATAAAGCAAAATATGTGCGATATATATATGTCTATCAAAGAAGATATGCTTGAAAGAACTCTTATATTTCGAGAACGGCTGAACTGATTTCGACAGTTCTCAATAATTCAAAATGGCCTCTTGGCAGGAAAGAAAAAACCTCTTAAAAAATCTCATAAAAATATCTCTCTAAAGATGAAAATATTGATTTTGTAATATTTTATCATATTTTTCAATTTTGTCATATTTTTGCAATATTTTCATTTTGAATTAAACATTTGGTAATATTTCTACAGCTAACAAAACTAAGTAGTTACGATATCAGGATATCATATACAGATCGCATTTATGGCCCGATCCTTATGAAATTTTGCATGGGGAAAAGATAAGGGTCAGAATAGAAGCCTACTCTTTTTGGAAATGATCGCCACAAAATGAAATGTACCAAAAAACTGCAAAATTGTCAGCAGGTCGTAATTATCACCCAATCCTCACACACATTTGAATGGGGGTGACCGGGCATTGCAAAAGCCAAGCAGTTTTGGATGGCCATCCAAAAATATTCGATGTGTGAAATAGTTTGCCAACTTTGGTAGACAAAATACGAAAATGTCCATTCCAGTGACTTTTTGGAGAATTCACAAACACAGGAAAGACGCACTTCTGACTATTTCGTTAACGCTGATTTCGTTGAAGAATATAGTCAAATGGCTGTATCTCATATAGATGCGTTTCAGTCAAAAACCAATAATAAATGTTAATCTTTTGCCACTTCTGACAGACTATAGGTCTTTGGGAAATATTGGTTCCAGATCTAGGAAGACCATATACGTGCAACATCTACCAATAAATTGGAAATGAGCAAATTAGTTTAAGTTGCTATTATTCGAAAATTAGAGAACGAAACCTGATGGTTTTCTTTTATTATTTGTCACAATATCTTTCGAGTATCTCGCCCATATAAACTGTATCGTTTATTACAGTGTTGTAGGGTATTCAACGGTCGACTGTAGCCTTTGCTTACTTGTTAGTACTTAAAATTCACAATTTATTTAGTTTGCCAAAAGTTTTTAATCGAAACTTCATACCTCGTACTAAATGTTCAGACTTTCAAGGTTTTATATATAATTCAAGTTTTTGCACAATGGAGCCATATCCAATAATTCTTTCCAAAACTATTTAAACATCTCCATATGTAAACCCTAAAAACCAACAGTGACTTCAATATGAATATATATTTCCTCATCCAATACCAAATTTAGTAACATTTACATCCTAGAGACCAACAATTATCCAAAATTAGTACCATTTGGTACTTTTCGAACAATTATAGTACGAATTTTCAAAACAGTCTCAGATACCAACAGTGAGATCCACATCAAATTTCAGAATTCCAGCACTATCCTTTCACCAATTATGGTACACATATTCAAAACTAGCTTCTTCTCTCAACCCTAGACACCAACAGAGACCTCAATATCGAATGTCAGAGTTTCAACCCTATCCCTTCAACCAAGACCAAATTTAGTACTTGTTAGAACTTTTCTTACAATCATAGTTCGCATTTCTCAATTCCAGATACCAACAGACCCCTCAGTATCAAATTTGAGAAGTCTCGCTCCGTCCCCCAATACCAAAGACAGTACCATTCAGTACTTTCGTACAAATATAGAACGCATATCCACAACAAGCTCCCTCTCCCAACCACAGACACCAAAAGTGACACATATATCAAATTTGAGGATTTCGTTTCTGTTCCTTCAACCAAGACCAAATTTTGCACCATTTTGTACTTTTCCAAAAACATTTACACGTCTGAATTCCAGATACCAACAGAGTTACTAATATCAAATTTGAGGGTTCCAGCCCTATCCCTTAATCCAATACCAAATTTAGTACCACTCAGTACTTTTCGTACAATTATAGTACACATTTCCAAAACTACTTCTATATTTCAAGGCTGCACATGCACGATGACCCTAAGACAAACTTTTATATTGCAAGCACTATCTGATCACCCAATACCAAATTTTACCAAATATGGTAACAATTAATTATTTTCGTGCACTTGTGGTACCCATTTCCGAAACATCCTCCATGTCTCAATTCCAGATATCAAGAGAGACCTCAAGGTCAAATTTGAGAATTCTAGCCCTATCCTTACATCCAATACTAAATATAGTACCATTTAGAACTTTTCGTACAATATTAGTACAAATTTTCACCTCAACATCGACCTCAATGCAAAATGCCAAGCTGAAAAACTATATCTTCATCCAATTCCAAATGGTATCAAGTATAGTACCATTTAGTAATTTTCGTGCACTTGTAGTACCCACTTTCCAAACCACCTCTTTATCACAAACCTACCACCAAGAGGGATCCCAATACAAATTTTCAAAATACCAGCATCATCCGTTAACTCTAAACCAAACTGTACCATATTTAGTACCTCTTAGTACAGTTCGCACACTCAGTACACATTTCCACAACCACTTTCATATGTCAAACTTACCTTTCAACATTGATTCTCACACAAAATTTCAAGTTTTTAGCTCTATTCGTTCACATAATAAAAAACCATATTTGAAGTTTTGTGCTATTTTAGAATTTTTTTGTAACCTTAAAGTTTGAATTTCCAAAAACCCTTTGGTACATTTATCCTGCATTCCATCAGTGACTTTCATTCGAAATTTCAAGCTCATTCCATTTGTCCAATACAAAGTATTAATTTATTAATATATTTTAGTGCTTTTCGTACCCTTTTAGAAAGAATTTCCAAAAAACAGCCTTATCACATGACTGGCATTGGCCCTGCTACCGACCGACTTTTGACCTTTCTTTACTGGTTTTTATTATAATTTATTTATTTTTTTTGTTCTTCTTATTTTTCTATTTTCAGAATGATCTCATTCATCCATCTAAAAGTATTATTGAGTACCTGAAAAGTATTAAATTTGAGGGTTTGATATATGCCATTGCAAGTGAATCTATTAAGAATGCTCTGAGAAAGGAGGGTTTTCAAATTATTGATGGGGTGAGTTTTATAATAATTTTAGATTAACAAAAAAAAAACAAATATTTGAACAAATATCCCCTTTACAGCCCCATGCAATAATTGAAGAATCTTTCCGAGACCTTATGGGCGTCGTGGTTAGTCGTGATCCCGTCAAAGCTGTTGTTATCGATTTTGATTTTAATCTCACCATGACCACAATGATGAGAGCGCATTTTTATCTGCGACGTCCGGATTGCATGCTCATTGCTGGTGCCAGTGATTATGCTTTGCCAGTAACAAAGGACTTGTCCGTCTTGGGGCCGGGAGGCTTTCTAAAAGTGTTAGAAGATTCCAGTCGCAAAGAAATGCTGCTGTTTGGAAAACCTGGTAAAGCATTGGCCGATTCATTGCTTAAACGTTATAGCATTAGCGATCCTAGTCGTGCCCTTATGATCGGTGATATGTTGGATCAGGATATTCGCTTTGGCAAGCTGTGTGGCTTTCAAACGCTATTGGTATTAAGCGGTGGCGTCAAACTCGATGAACTTTTGCAACAAACCGATGAAAATGTTATACCAAATTATTATGCCAATAGTATGCATGATTTTGTTGAATTTATTAATGATGTTAAGAAATCACATGCTTAGCTTTTAAGGAATAATTGTAAATTTGAATTTGTAGTATAATTTATTTTAATACAAAAATTTATTTATTTGAAAACAAATTTGATTTTATTTATTTTTCAAAAATAGTAAAAAGTAAAAAAAAAGCTAAATTAATTTTTGTTTTATTATCGGGAGCATTAACAACTTTTGGATCGAAATTTATTTGACAAATCGGTTATTATTAGTCTTTCTGCCTGAATCTTCATGGAGAGCATATTAGAGGATGTATTATATCGGTCCACAATGTTGTATAGCCCTCATATAACGATACCCCCAATATTTGATATTTCAGAACAATTATATAATTTCATAACGACCAGTTAGTCCACTGGTAATATAGAATTCTGTGAACTTTATTTTAAGGTTGTTATTCCAGTAATTTTTCGTATATCCCCCATATATATGAACTTACCGATACTTGGAATTGTAATTATTTTAGTAAGATTTGCAATAGCATTGTTATATCCTACAACACTATGTGTTTTGGGTATTATAAGTTTTATGTAACACCTCGAAATATTAGTCACCGACATAGGAAACTATATATGGATCTTCCTATCTCGCCAAGCTGAGTCAATGTCCGTCCGTTCGTCTGTCCATGTTAATTTGTAATCACGCAAGTCCCAATTATGGCGCGATCCGCAAATTGAGAACGGGGTCAGAATAGTTGGAGTAAAAATGGACCAAAAACAGAAAAATTTCCAGATTTTGCAGGTACTTAGGGTTGGCCAGAAGTCAAACATTTATTTCTCATTGGACAATATTTAGCGGCTACAATAGACCATAATTTTTATGTAAAAATAGGAAAATTTCCACTAACACGCGAATATTTTTAATCCCGGCGAAATCACAAATCCATTAAAATGTGGCTTCTGACCGTTACAGTGATACTGGTAGCCTAGATAGCGGGTACATAGCAAAATAGTTACAATCTAAATGTAGAAGAAATGTATGCTAGTTATTCCTCTTATAAGTCAAAAACCGCTGGACTGATTTGGACAATTCTTACCAATTCGAACTGGACTCCTGCCAGAAAAATATAGCAATAAAAAATTACTATTTATATTTTTTGTCAAATTTATAATTGCTTGCGATTTCCTATATTTCACTTATAATTTTGATTTGTACATTTTGTAAAATTTTTGTACCCTCCACCATAAGGTTGTCATTCCGTTTCTAACACCTCGAAATACACATTTTAGACCCCACAAAGTATATATATTCTTAAAATTATATGTCGATTCAGCGATGTCCGTTCGTCTATCCGTCTGTCCGTCTGTGGAAATCACTATAGCTTTTGAACGAAATGAAGTAGGTTGAGAAAATTGTACTCAAATGTATACTATGTCTGCAGGACTTTTGGTAAAATGGGTAGGTCCACGTTTTGGTATAGCCCCCATATAATGGTTCCTCCCTGTTTTCGGTATTTTGGTGATTTAAGCGACATTATCAACCGGAAATGTTTCTAATTTGGTATTTGAAGTACGCAATGGATACTATAGCCTAAGATAGAAAATTGTCTGTGCAGGTCCACGTCTTCGTATAACCCCCCTATAAGGATACCTCCCGATATTCGGTTTTTGATGATTTTAGCTACATTATTTCCGTAAATGTTTCTAATTTGGTATTTGAAGCTCGTAATGAATTCTATAGCCTAATACAGAAAATTGTCGATGCAGGTCCACGTCTTTGTATAGCCCCCATATAATGGTACCTTCCGATATTCGGTATTTTGATGATTTTAGTTACTAGTTTTTAGTCGGAATAAAAGTCTATTGTTTTTGAGCAACAAAAGATGAAGCCAGTCGGGGCAGACCCCGGATTTTGGTAAATGATTTGTAGATGTTTCCGTATAAAGTCAAGATGGTGCATTAGCTGTTATCTGCTGACCGTCAATCGAGTCTAACATACGCTCAAGCCAACCTTAATAACCACAAAGAAGAAGATGATTTTCCATCAAAAATAATCATGAGTGATCAGGAGCTTTTTCATCTTAGCGGATACGTAAATAAGCAACATATACGCTTCTGGGGCACTGGAAATCCGCGAAGAGCCATTCCACATGCTCAAAAACACTGTGCTGTTTTCGCTGGAGGAGTCATCGGGCATTTTTCGAAGACATTGAGAGCCAAACGGATTTATGAGTTGGGATTGGAAAACATGTGGTTCCAACAGGACGGTGTAACGGCACACACTTGATGTGCCTCAATCGATATTTCCCGGGCGCCTAATCTCCCGTTTTTACGATTTGCACTGGCCAGCAAGATTGCCTGCTTTGACTGCTCAAAACTACTTTTTGTGAGGCTTTTTGAGGTCGCGATTTTATGTCAACAAGCCTCATATTCTTTAAGCTCTTAAAGATAATATCCGTCAAGAATGTGACGATCTATCGCCAGAAGTTTTGGCCAAAGTGATGGAAAATGCCATAAAAAGGGCTCAAATGACAATAAACTGTGGCGGCGGCCATTTACATCACTAAAGACCAAATAAAAACAACAATAAGAAGAATCAAAGTTTTTTATTTTTAATCACAGTCAAAAAACATTGGATGTTTACTTTTGCGCCACCTTGTATTTAGCTGTAAAATGCACACAACTTTCGAGAGAAATGGTTTTGAATACCTAACAACACGATGGAGTTCGTAAATATTGGGCAAATACCCAAAAACCTATGGATAACATCTGGGCAGGGCTCTATGACAAAATTTCTAAAACGAAATATTCCAAAATGGATTTGGACATAAGGGGCTTCCAACATATTGTAGTGTTGTAAGGTATCACATGGTCGACCCCGCACGACTATACCCTTTGCTTACTTGTTTCTCTTCGTATTCCTTTCATTGTTTAAAAAAATACTAGACCAGTATATATAGCATATGTTTATTGAAAATTCTACACAACTACTTAGGAATAATACCAAAAGCATATTGGTGAGAATTTTCCAGAAAAAAAGTTATTCGTGGTGGAATTCAAGCGTGATTTCTTTAAATTTGGCTGGAAAACCACAAGTGGCTATCTAAGAGCACTCCAGCATTTAAATGTGAATAAATCTTTTGTGTCTCGTACCATCGCTCGTTACCGTAATACTGGTAGCGTAGCCCGACGTTAGGGAAGTGGACGGAAGAAAACAGCCACTTCAGCAGAAAGGGTTCGTAAAGTAAAGAAGCGACTTGATCGAAACCCGCGTCGCAGTGGCCGAAAATGGTTCATGAGCTGAACACATCCCAATATTCCATTCGGGAAAATATTAAAAAATTAACTCGGAGTAAAGCCATTGAAATTCCAAAAATTGCAAGAACTTACACCGCAACAGAAAGAAATTTTCTATTTCTGGCATTTTTTTTTTGCTTTCATTCAATAAAATTTAAAAAAAAAATGTAAAAATGTAAATGCATGTGCTCTTAATAAGTAGCAATCCCTCTGGCGACCTGAATTAATTCAATTCTAAATGGACTTTGATAATAAATCTATTTCTGCAAAATCATTCCAAATTTGAATTTGTAAACAAATTTATTTATGTTGGGTGTTTACTTGGAAAACAAATCGTTATCGCTCTTTAATGAGATAATTTCACATGCTATTTGTTTGCTATCGGAACGTGAGCAGTTAGTGTACACGTGATGAGTGTTACCACCGAATTGTTTTAAAAATATTTTTATGGATTCAAACACGGATTCTTGATAAGATTTTTGATGAAGCACTGACTTTTTGAAAGATGAGGATTTTTGTAGACCTAATAAAATAGTATGTCTTGATTTTTTACGGAATAATTTATTCTTCAAAATGGCTATTATAATAATATTGATTAGGTATAGAAAAAAATAGGCAGATATGAAAGTGGAGCTAAAAGCAGAAGACATGTTTATTGGCGTTTTGTAAGTTTACATTGGAAAGCATCATTAATAAAGAAGTTTTTACCTCTACAACATTTTTTTTTTTTTTTTTTTTTTTTTTTTTGAAAATTTCGGATTAAAATTCACTGGAATCCGATCATTTAGGTACACGGTGTCTTCGCAACATTGTTAACAACAATACGACGATCATTTGGATGAACAATTTCGAAAGAGTCACAAATGGGTTCATTTTGTTTTTTTATGCCTTTACCGTTTGTAACTCCACGAAATACACATGTCGGGCCCATGAAAGTATGTGTATTTTTGATCAGCGTAAAATTCTTAGTCGATTTAGTGATGTCCGCCTATCTGTTGTAATTACGCTATCTTTCGAACGAATTGTGTATTTTGTACTAAGGCTCGCATTCTTGTATATCCCAAATATAACGGTACCTCTCAATATTCGTTATTTTTATACCCTCCACCACATCATGGAGGGTATGTTATCTTTGTCATTCGGTTTGTAACTCCTCGAAATACTCATGTCAGACCCAACAAAATATATATATTATGTTGATCAGCATTAAATTCTACGTGGATTTAGGTTGGTTAAGTTCGTAAATGGGTCATGTAGGTCCACGTTTTCACATAGACCCCATATAAAGGAACCTCCCGATATTCGCTATTTTGATGATTTTAGCGACGTTATTCACCGCATTTTTTTTTTCAAATTTGGTATTTGAAGTTCGAAATGTATACTACAGCCTAAGACAGAAAATTGTGTATGCAGGTCCACCTCTTCGTATAACCCCCATATAACGGTTCGGTATTTTGATGATTTTAGCGTCAATATTCGACGGAGTAGTTTCAAATTACGTATTTAGAGTTCGTAATGGGAACTACAGTCTGTGACAGAAAATTGTTTATACAGGTCCAGGTCTTTGCATAGGCCCAATATATCAGTACCTCACTATATTCGGTATTTTGGCGATTTTAGGTACAATACACACCGAAATGGTTTGAGATGTCGTATTTGAAGTTCGTAATGGATGCTACAGCCTGTGACAGAAAATTGTCTATACAGGTCCAGGTCTTCGTATAGCTCCTGGCTTATAACAAACAATGCCTATGTAGGTCCACGTCGTATTAACCCCAATAAACGGCTATATTTGGTATTTTTAAGATTTTAACAGAATTTTTAACGGATTTTTTCAAATTCGTTCCAAATGGTGGAGGATATTAAAGTTCTTCGCGGCCGAACTTACTGCTTTTTAACTTGTTATGATTTTATTCGGTAGTTTTATATTTATAAGGGCCTGAAAAGTTTTTAAAAGCTTAACCTAAGAACTGAACACTTTTTAGGAGTTTCGATCCTTTGGTTTCTATTTGTGAACTTTATAACGGCTGCAAAATTAGGATTCTTTTTTATTTGTCCATTGGTCCAACCCCCAAAGATATTGCGGACATTTTTAAAAACAATAGGCCTAACCCTTCTAATCCTATCTTTTTGAAAATGTTCGTGAGGATCGGACAATCTGCATATAATAACCCCAACCTGCATATAATTACATTAACCTCTGTTGTAAGCTGAAAAAATATTGCAAAATGTGCACTTCAATGTTATAAGTCAAATTCAAAAAATCGCATGCGATAAAAAATATGAAAAACAATAAAAAAAATTAATGATTTTATAGATTTTATTTTTGCTTTTATGCCAAGTGGACTTTCTGAACTGAAAAAAAATTTCAAAATTAGTCCAGCCATTCTTGAGATATAAGCATTCCAGCTAACATCTCCTTCCTTTGTATATAAATATTGTATATATTTGGCTATATACATCCGATATATTTACTATCGGCATCTACGAAACGGTTAGAAGTGACCTTTTCGTCCATTTGTGATTTCGTCGGGATTAAAAATATTCGCGGCTCAACGGAAAATTTTACTTTTATTTAACACAAATGTTATGGATTATTTCACCCACTAAATATTATCCGATGACCACCCAAATTGGAAGGCTTCTGCACATCCCTAAGATCTAGCCCCATGCTAAATTCCGTGTCTATTGGTCTATAATTTCGAACTGTAGAGCAACTGCAAAATCAGGATTTTTAGTTTTTGGTCTATTTCAACGCCTAAATCTTATGCGATTATCTCCAAAAGCAATAGGCTTCTATTCTGACCATAACCTCATCTACATTTTCAATTGTAACACCTCGAAATATAAAACTTCTCGATTTAGCGATGTCTGACCCTCTATCTGTCTGTCTGTCCGCCTGTGGAAATCACTGCAGCTTCCGAACGAAATAAAGAAGGTTGATAAAATTTTACTCACGTCTTGGTATAGCCCCCAAATAAATGTACTGAAATAGAACAGTCAATATATGTCTAAGTTTTGATATAGTCTCCATATAACTGTACCTTCAGACTTTGGGTATTTTGATGATTTATGTAAAACTTTTCACTGGAAATTTTGGAATTTGAAATTCTTAATGATGATTTTAGCAATATTATTTACCGGAATTCTTTCAAGTTTCGTATATGAATATTATAATGGCCTATGACAAATATTGCATATACAGGTCCATGTCTTCGATACAGGTCCAATATAACAATAACTTACTTTATTCTGTATTTTTATGATTTTAGCTGAATTATTCAAACTATTTTTTAATTTTGCAAATCCCTTCCAAATGGTGGACTGCTTTTTCTCTTATTGTATTTTTTTGTCATTACTCTGTTCAGGTACCTGCAAAAAAACTACTAGTTTTGCAGATTTTCTCGATATCACAAAGAGCAGTAAAAACTTTTGCATTCTTGCAGTTCTGGAACAGACCATTTGTAGTATTTTTGTCGCTTTGGAATTTCGACTAAAAAAGGGGAAAAAAAGTGAAAATTCTTGCACAATACGAATGTAATAATAACTTTACGTCTAACTTTAAAAAAAAAATTGTATATTTGTGTTAACTTCCACATCTCTAAATATTCTTCTTAATGCCTTAATACCTTAATGTATTTTTACTTGTTTAAAAAATGAAGAACTCTATGAAGTTCTATATTTAGAAATCTGTATAGTTTGACTACAATAAGCTAGTAGTAAAATGTGCTTGCCTCAGATACTCTACATCCCAATATGAAAATGCACTTAAATATTGGTTATTTTTTCCTGCACTGCTAAAATCTAGAGGTAACTTCTTTGCCTTTATTTTTTGTGCAGAATCATTATTAGTTTTTAATTTTGTAAACAAACATATTTATGTTGAGTGGTAGTTAAAAGAGTTTATCATTTGTTATTCGCAGTAAATTTACTGTGCCATATTTCCTTATCGGAACGTGAATAGTTAGTTTGTTAACACGTGATGACGGTTACGAAGCAATATTCATGTTATCAAGTCTGGCGATTAATTCGTGGCTTTCAATTGTAAGATAACTAACATGGGAAAGCGACTAAGCACTGAGCGACACAATGAAAATACACACACACACATTTTTATACACCCAACAATATATTGAACTCGATTAGGGTTTAATGGAAATTTTACAATTTGAGTTGTGCTAATCTAGTTCGATTGAACGAACTAGTTCCCTATCTAGTTGCGTGGACTTCGATAGTTAAAACTCTGCGTATGAGTGATACGACATTTATGAAATCACTCATACGTTTAAGAACTGGTTTACTGAACTATTTGCGCCCAAAAGTTGTCCACTTAATATTATAATTTATTTGTTTGTAGTCATATATACCCTAAATTATAGAAAGTATAAGCTTACAATAACTTGCAATCATAAAATTTTATTTTTTAAATTGTATTTCCAAATATTTGTAACAATTTCGAATGCCTATTATCTATAAAATTTTATTCAAATCCAGTTTTTAATTAATTACAAATATACTGTTCTTCATAATATTAAAACTCTATGCATTCAAACAATTGAATATATTTGTAATTGAAACTTTGAGTATTTCCATAGTCACTAAATTAAATTTTTTAAATCGGCCAATTTTTCAATCACATAATCTGGGCTATTCAATTCGTTCAATTGCTGTGATTCCAAATGTTTCTCCTCAACTGCACCAGTTAATACTAACAATGTCTGAAAGCCACATTCTTTGCCAAATTGTATATCACTACGCAGGCTGTCACCGACCATAAGAACCCTTTTGGGATCTTTGATTTGGAATGAGGATTTCAACAATTCACCCAGTTCCGCACCGGGTTTACCGAAGACTTTAGCCTTTCGTTGATTTGCTTCTTCAACAATGTACATAAAGGCCCCTGGTCCCAGAAGTTCATGGCCACCAAACGGAATACGTGGATCAGCAGCACCAGCTATGAACAAACATTCGGGATTTTTAAGCAGCACTTGAGCTCTCATCAATTTCCAGGCAGTTAAATTAAAGTCTATATCGATTACGACTGCTTTGACGGGGTCTTTATTATAAATCGCTTTGTGTAAATCCATTACGGAGCCATCTATTAAACGTTCTTTCTGTTGAGAGGGAAAAGTGAAACACTGTTTCTATTAAAGTGTTAATTGTTAATCAAATTCGACAATATTTGCATAAAACAATCGTAAAACATTCAATTATATGGACCATACTATCAATTCAAAAAATTTCCGAATTTTTGTGGGGTTTTCCTATAGGTCTTAAAAAATCACCCTTTAGTTACCGACACAAAATGGCCAAAAATGTTACTAAAACAATTTATATTATCTGTTAAGTACACATCCTATACCAAATATAAGAAATATCCTAAATAAGACTCACCTCTTCTACAACGTCGAATCCGCTATCTCGCAAATGCTGCTTAAACGCTGACGATGCAAAGCACAATATTAATCCTTTAAAATCCTGATCTTTCAAAAAATCACTTATGGTTTTCGCTGGATGTATTAAATCTTGCTGAAAATATAAAGAATATCATTTGAAAGTTAAGCTATAAGAAAACGAATTATTCGTGATGGAATTCAAGCGCGATAGTGTGATTTCTTTATATTTGGCTGAAAAACAACAAGTGGCTATCGTTAGAGCACTCCAGCATTTAAATGTGAACAAATCTTTTGTGTCTCGTACCATCGCTCGTTACCATGATACTGGTAGCGTAGCCCGACGTCAAGGAAGAGGATGGAAGAAAACAGCAACATCAGCAGAAATGGTTCGAAAATTAAAGAAGCGACTTGATAAAAACCCACGTCGCAGTGACATATCGAAAAATTCCATTCGGCAAATATTGAAAAATGAGCTCGGGGTAAAGCCATTGAAATTCCAAAAAATTCAAGAACTTACTCAGCAATAGAATGAAAATATATTTAAAAGAGCTAAAGCGTTGCTTCGCTTGGCCGATGAGAAAACATTTGTGGTCCAGCAGTTTGTAAACAAACAAATTGATCGTATTTACTTGCCAAAGAGGTCAGCTGCAAATGTGCACCTTCGGTTGGTCACCAGAACTCAAGCGCCGGCCATGGTGATGGTGTGGGCCGCCACACCATTAATCGACCGTGGCATCAGAATAAATACCGAATATTATCGCGAAAATATTATTTTATTATATTAAAGCGTTGGCACGCAAACATTTCGGCCGCAGACCTTGGACATTCCAACAGAACTCAGCACAATCACACTCAGCACGCCACCCAAGAATGGTTACAAAATGAGGTTCCTCGCTTCATTTTCAGCGCACAATTTCCACCAATATCTCCGGATACTAACCCGATGGACTATTGTGTCTGGAGTATTTTGGAAAGCAAGGTTGGCACGGGGAATGGGTCAAAATACCGCAGAGCAACATTCGGGAAGCGTGTGACGGTTTCATTGGCCGTTTGAAGGCCATAATTCGTGCCAAAGCTGACAAATTCGAACAAATCGAAACTTATTCTAAAATTTGATGCTATTTCCGACATTTTTTGCTTTCATTCAATAAAATTGAATGAAAGTTAACATTATGGCGTGTGACTTTGTTGCAGTTTTTTATATCATCCAGTAGGAATCGAAGGGGAATTTCGCGTAGGTATAGAGTTTAGCCTTCTATTTCAGATATATATTCTTGATCAACATAAAATTCTATGTCGCTTTAGCGATGTCCGTCTTTGAAAATCACTTTAGCTTTCGGACGAAATAAACTAGGTTGTGTGTTCCCGTTATGTAAGAAACATCCTTGCATAGAAATGCCAACATAGGTCTAAGTTCTGGTATAGTCCCTATATAACAGTACCTCCAAATATTTGATATTTTCATGATTTGTGTCACACTTTTCACCGGAAATGTTACAAATTTGGAAATGGCAGAAAATTGTTCATACAGGCTCACGTCCTCGCATCACCACCATATAGCAGTACTTCCCTATATTCGATATTTTGATCACTTAAGCGACATTATTCACCGGAATTGTATCAAATTTCATATTTAAAATTCCTAATGGGTACTACAGCCTATGACAGAAAATTATATATGCAGGTCCACATCTTCGAATAGGCCCCAATATAAAGGTAACTTCCAGTATTCTATATTTTTATACCCTCCATCTTGGAAAGGAGGGTATATAAACTTTGTCATTCCGTTTGTAACATCCCTAAGTATTCGTCGTATACCCCATAAATACATATATTCATTATTAACATAAAATTTAACGATTTAACGATGTCCGTCTGTCTGTTGAAATCACGATACAGCCCTCATTATTTGACGTAGAGCGTCAAAATTTAGCAGAACAATTTATATTGTGTCTAGGATGGTTGGTATTGATGATTTTTGCCACATTTTTTCACGGATTTGTCTGAACATTGATATTTGTAGGTCATAATGGGTCCTAGTTCGTGTGTCGATATATTGTATGTGTGGGTCCACGCTTTGGTATAGCCCCCATATAACGGTACCTCCCGATTTTTGGTTTTGATGATTTTTGCCACATTTTCTCATTGGTATTTGTTTGTCATAATGGGTTCTAGCTCCGGTGGCGAAAATTGCATGTATAGCTCCACGTTTACATATCATTAATTTAGCGGTTCAAGTTTATGGGGACCTATTCAATACAGAAGATCTATGAACTTGAACCAAAAAAATCTAACTGTAAAAATTTAACTCTAAGACGATTTACAACTTTCCGTCCGTCTGTTGTAATTACGCTACAGAAGCTAAAATATTGCACAAATCTGTCTTTTGTCTGCAGGAAGATCAAGTATCGGTCCACGATATCGTATGTCCCCCATATAACGACAGCTCCCGATATTCAATATTTTAATTATTTTAGCCCCATTTTTCAGTGGTATTGTTTAAAAATCCACACAAGGAGTTCCTTGCGATAACTGTATTACCTGGAAGAGAATTATCTATATAGGTCCACGATATCGTATATCCCGCATATAACGGTGCCTCTCGATATTCGGTATGATTTTATCCAAATTTTTCAACGGAATTGTCTGAAAATTCATACAAGCAGTTTCTTATGAGTACTTTGTCCCCTAAAAGAGAATTGTCTATATAGGTCCACGATATCGTATAACCACCATATAACGGTACCCCCGATATTCGGTATTTCGATGATTTTAGCCACATTTTTCAATCGAATTGTCTGAAATTCTTCACAAGGAGTTCCTTTTGAGTACTTCACCCCCTGGAAAAGTATTGTCTCTATAGGTCCACGGTGTCGTATATATCCCATATAAATGTACCTCCCTATATTCGGTATTATGATAATTTTAGCTACATTTATCAATGGAATTGTTTAAAAATCCAGATGTCCACTATATTTCGATATTGTGACGGTTTTAGCGACATTATCCACCGGAGTTGTATCAAATTTCGTATTTAGAGTTCGTAATGGAAAGTGAAGTCCATGGCAGAAAATTGTCTATATTCGGTATTTTGTCGATTTTAGGTAATATATACACCGAAATTGTTTGAAATTTCAGATTTGAAGTTCTAATAGGCACTATATCCTGTGACAGAAAATTGTCTTTGCAGCTCCAGGTATCTCCCGATATTTTTATGGGATTTTAATTATTTATTTTTTTTCTTTTTTTGAAAATTTTCAAATTCGTTGCAAATGGTGGAAGGTATTCAAAGTTCGAACCGGCCGAACTTACTGCTTTTTTATTGGTAATTCTGTAATTTTTTTTTGCGCAAATTTGTTGAACGTCTGCGTGTACTTTATGTTCCATTTTCACACGAATTTTCAATTGTTTTAATATAGGCCAACATTTAGCGACTTGTTAAGTTTGATCAATATTGGACTCTTATTTCACAATTTTCGAAAGGTTTTATTCAAAATTTTGGCCAGAGGTACCAGAAAGAGTTATCGGTGCCATATTCACACTAGATCTAATGTAGGTTATAATATTGCGATGTGCGCAGTACTACTAGGCTCATATCTCTGACGCATCAAATGATATTTACACTCGTATGGCTGAGGGTTAAAATATTTAGTGAGCCGACAAAATTTCGCGACGATCGGATATAGAATGTTGGTAAATTGACGGTGCTACTGACGAATATAAGAATGTGTTATAAATGTCTTTTAAATTCTTAGAAACACTTTCACTGCTTTTAAAAACAATTGATTATTACCTCCTCCACTGGAATATTGCTGGTGGAAAATTTTCTCAATTGATCTTTTGTCGACGAAATGCTATTATTTGTTACAAAAACCACTTTTTTGCCATTGTCACGTAAATATTGAATTGCGTCGGAAGCACCAGGTATAATATCATATAAATTATGCCAAATGACACCTGGAAATAATTAAAATATCTTTAAACCCTGTTTGCAATTCGATCTATTTTTGATATCGAAACGGATTACCATCACAATCACAAAACACTAAATCGAATGAATTGAGGAAGTCACGTTTTTCATTATCCGTTAATTTTTCAATGAATTTTACAGATGGTGACGATGTCTGTAACGTTTTCAAATGAATCGGTGACGGTGACGGCGACGACGACGATAATGATGATGACATATTAATATGTTAGTAACCAATTGTTTTAGATTTTTTTCTGTTATTTTCTTCAAAATCCAGATGAAAGGCGATTATAAATTGCCTTAATTTCAATTGTTCTCCACTGAGCCGCGTCTTGTTTGCAACTAATTTCCATAAGCGTTGCGATCGGCACTTGGATTCTAGCATCTTGTTGATATGAGATATCAATTACTTTGCATCTGCAACAAAAACAATTTGAATTAGTCTATGCAGTTGCAAGTGTTTGATGATGGGTGCTGTTGTCTCTATATGCTGATGCACACGCAGTAGATACTCAACGTCGTCACCACAAGTTGCCATAATTGATATGTCCACATGAGGTTGGTGTCGACCTATTGGAAATGTGGAAAACGTTTTCAAGTGTGACGTCAAAAAATGCAAATACATTAAGAAACGTGAATGTAATTATAATCTTGCCGTGGCGACAATCAGCTAAGCCCTACATTGCGAATGTAACATAATCCCAAGTAACTTCTGGTGAAGAACAGTTGTTAACAACTTACTGGTTTGGATATTCAATAACTATACCCATTGCTTGCGTTATGTTTAACAAAAAAGTTTGATTTATAAGTTTGATTGGCCAAAATTATGTAACGCCTTTAAAGATGAGATGAGATGAAAAAACTGCAACCAACTTCAGACTGATGTCATTTCTAAGCCACTCGTCCGGTTGGCCACCATAACTCAAGCGCCGGCCATGGTGATGGTGTGGGCCGCCATAATAGCCGATGGTCGCTCTCCGCTCGTATTAATCGATCGTGGCATCAGAATAAATGCCGAATACTATCGAGAAAATATTGTGGAGGGTGTATTAAAGCCTTGGGCACGCAAACATTTTTGCCGCAGACCTTGGACATTCCAATAGGACTCAGCAACATCGCACTCAGTACGCGCCTCCCAAGAATGGTTACAAAATGAGGTTGCTCGCTTTCCAGCGCATAATGGCCACCAAAATCTCCGGATACCAATCCGCTGGACTATTGTGTCTGGAGTATTTGGAAAGCAAGTTTGGCACTAAAAAATAACAAAGTGTCGATCACCTCAAGCAAGCGCTTTGCCGGGAATGGGCCAAAATACCGCAGAGCAACATTCGGGTTTCATTGCCCGTTTGAAGGCCATAAGTCGTGCATGTAAAAATTATGGCGTTTTACTTTGTTTTTATACCCTCCACCTTGGAAGATAGGTCATATTAACTTTGCATTCCGTTTGTAACATCCTTAAATATTCGTCGTAGACCCCATAAAGTATGTATATTCATAATCAGCATAAAATTCTAAGTCGATTTAACGATTTCCGTCTGTCTGTTTGTCTGTCTGTTGAAATCACGTTTTAGTCCACAATATTTGATGTAGAGCGCCAAAATTTAGCAGAGCAATTTGTAATGTGTCTAGGATGGTTGGTGTTGAAAATGAGATATATCGGTCCACGTTTTGGTATAGTCCCCATATAACGGTACCTCCCGATATTCGGTATTTTAATTATTTTTGCCACATTTTTTTGTCAATTTCTCTGAAAATTGATACTTGTAGGTCATAATGGGTCCCAGTTCGTGTGGCTAATAATTGTAATTATAGATCCATGTTTTGGTATAGCTCCCATATAACGGTAACTGCAGATATTTTTGCCACATTTTTTCACAGATTTGTCTAAAAATTGGAATTTGTTGGTCATAATGGGTTCTGGTTGCGGCGGCGAAACTTTGTATGTATAGGTCCACGTTTGGTATAGCTCCCATATAACGGTGCCTTCAGATATTCCGTATTTTGATTATTTTTGCCACATTTCCTCGCGGATTTGTCTAAAAATTGGTATTTTTGTGTCCTAATGGGTTCTAGCTCCGTTGCCGAAATATTGTATGTATAGGTTCACGTTTTTGTATAGCCCCATATAGTGGTACCTCCCGATATTCAATATTTTGATGATTTTGCGACCTTTTTCCACGTATATGTCTACAAATTGGTATTTGTGGAACACAATGGGTTCTAATGTTTCCTTTACCTTAAGGTGGAGGGTATTAAAAGTTTGGCCCGGCCGAACTTAATGATTGTTTACTTGTTTTTATCTCATCCTGTAGGTTCTGCACATAGGTAACTATATATGGATATTTATATCTCGCCAGGCTGAATTGATCTAGCTATGTGTGTCCGTCAGTTCATAATTTAAAACCAATCGACACGGAATTTTGCATGTGGTTAGACTCCAGGACGCGCCAGGCCTACCATTTTGATGGCCATTAAATTATACTTAGGACCACAACTTTTATGTGAAATTGTCTTGAAAACTGATTAGCAAGATATAGGCAAGTACAGGGTTTCCCATATTCGACGGACCCATCTGACAACGCCATAACTTTTGACAGAGATGTCACATCGCTTAATGACATACCGCGTTTGAAGCGTCAGTCCAAGCATATTTTTACCATGAACCAATACACGCCACGCGAGCGCTCTGAAATAGTTGAAATTTACATTCAACAGAAGAAGTCAATTGTGAAAACTCAACGTGATTTTAAAATATTAAAAAATGTGAGAAGTGCGCCTTCTAAGAACACCATTAAGCGTTTATACGAAAAATTTTCGACTGGTAAGGCTCTTTCTAATCCGAAGAGGCCATATAAAAGTCGACCAAGGCGATCGGCCGAGAATATCGCTGCCGTACGAGCCAGTGTGAGAGGTCCCCAAGAACATCCCAAAAACGCCGTTCTCAGCAGTTGGGCATGGCTTGGTCCACTTTGCAACGGATTATTCGCATTGATTTGCATTTGTTCCCGTACAAAATTCAATTGACGCAAAGAATGTTGCCTGCGGACAAGCATCGTCGATTGGAATGGGTCCAAAGGGCCCAAAGGTCCGTCGAATATGGGCAACCCTGTATTAAATAAGAGTTTGATTCTCTTTAAATTTCACACATCTCGATCTTTCTCGAAATATCTGGCGTGAAGGTGGGATATACGGTCCACAACTGCTTGTACCTCCTCGCAACGGGTCAACATTTTAAATAATTATATCTCTCATAAAATCCGAAATAAGCATCTGATTCTTTCTAAACGTCGCACATATATATATTCTTGATCAGCATACGATTCTATGTTAATTTAATCATATCCGTCCGTCCTTCTTCCCGAACGAGATGTAGTAGGTTGATACAATTTTGATGAGATGCATTTTGGATCCGTATTGAAAATGGGCCATATTGGTCGACATTTGAATGTAGCCGCCATTTTAGTGTGTCGTCCCGCCAAAAATATGTAAGTCATATTTTTGCAAAGAACTGTCTATACAGATTCCAGTTTGGATATAGTCCCCATATAAATGTACCCCCAGTATTCGGAGTTCTGATGATTTGTGGCACATTTTTCATCGGTAGAAGGTATTAAAGGTTCGGCACTATCGATCTTATCTGGTTTTGTACTTTTATTCAATTTAATTTATTACAATTGATGTACATAATATTATATGCAGTAGTATAGTAGTACTAGTATTTATTCGATCAATCATAATTATTAGGCCAATTTCATATACTTACGTTGTTGATAAACAATATTCCCGCATTTTACAGAGTAGAGTATGAAGAAATATGTAAATTGCGAATTACTCAATTACTTTGGTACCTTGTAAACTACTATGACAAGTTGCGCCAAAAAGCACGTGTCAAGTGACACGTGTTTAATCTTTGGCTGAGAGCTGGTCACCTAGCACAAAATAGAATTACCTCCCAATGGGTGACTATCATAGAATATGGAAAAACATGATATTTTACAAAATTAATTAAATTATCATTATTATTATTATTATTATTATTATTATTATTATTATTATTATTATTATTATTATTATTATTATTATTATTATTATTACTATTATTATTATTATTATTATTATTATTATTATTATTATTATTATTATTATTATTATTATTATTATTATTATTATTATTATTATTATTATTATTATTATTATTATTATTATTATTATTATTATTATTATTATTATTATTATTATTATTATTATTATTATTATTATTATTATTATTATTATTATTATTATTATTATTATTATTATTATTATTATTATTATTATTATGATTATGATTATTATTATTATTATTATTATTATTATTATTATTATTATTATTATTATTATTATTATTATTATTATTATTATTATTATTATTATTATTATTATTATTATTATTATTATTATTATTATTATTATTATTATTACTAGCTGGCCCGGTCCGCGTTGCCGGCCCGTAATTTTTGCCTATTATGCATATTTGTCAAAGCATAATTATTCAAAGATATGAATGTTATAAGTGTTCACGTACTGGTCGATTCATTTTTAATTTTTAGCCAAATGAGCACTAATTTGGAATTTACTGTACTTTGTACACCTCATAATTGAGGCTAATTGATTTAAGAATAGCCAAAGTTAATTACTTTTTTAAACCCATTAGCACCTCAGATTGTGCATTAGAGTCCTCATAAGTCCCCCTAACCATTTCGGTCTGTTTTTCCACCAAAAGGTGGACTTGAGGGGGTACTATTACATGGAGAAAATTCTAAAATTTGTAGATATGTTGAAATTTTTGTGTAAGATTTTACCCCCAAATACACATTTTTAGCCAAATCCTTTGAAATATGGTAAAATGCGAAACATCGACCTACATTGAAAACTTTCTTCACCATAATCCAAGATGACAAATAGAGGCCAAATCGAAAATATAGCAGAACAACATAGCATGTCAAACTGAAAAAAAAAATCACGTGATTAAAATAAGTAAAAATAGTTTTATCCACCTCATAATTGAGGTCAGACTGATTTCAGAATAGTCAAATATAATTACTATTTTACACCCATTACCGTAATATGGGAACTAATTTTATTTGTCATTTAAATTGTAAATTGGAGACCCCATAAAGTCCATATTTTTCATCATAGTATAATTCAATGACGATTCAACACATATTCGGTCACGTGCTACTTCCTTATATTTGTAATTTGTTCATGTTTTCACAATTTATTTCATATAGATGTATATCCCAAATCTACGTTCCCAACCAATATTCTCTTGGGGGTTACAAATTCAATAGAATACAATTTTTTCTTTTCTGACCACACATTAGATGTGAAAGTGGACTTGTGGATACTCCAATGTGGGGACTTTACATGAATAAATTTCTATGTGACAATTATCTGTACGATGATTCCTTACCCAAGGGTAGCATAAATACAATTTTTTAGTGGTCAAGACCAATATGGGCCCTATTCCGAAAATTTTATTTTTTCTACCCCCTTAGAAACAAAGATGCCAAATAAGGGCCAAAAATAGAAGAAAGTGGCGAAGACTCCAAAAATAGATTATATCATGCGATGGTTATTTATGATCGATATCATGACCTGCAAAAGCGATTTAAGGTATCTTAAATGTTCAAGAAGAATTTTTGGAAGGATAGAAATCCTTTTCCTACTAAAAGTCTTATTCGCTCTACTATTTTGCACCCTTTATATGTCGTATTTTACTGATTGTACTCCCAAAAATGTTTGCATTTGAGCTCTCATTGGGCGGATTATTGTCACATGAAAGAAGTAGGTCCACGCTTTGAAATGAGTCCCATTAGTCTTTTTCGGTCATTTTTGTTTGTTTAAATGTGTGCGCATCTTCCAGCTGAAGCACGATGTAGGCCCTGGAGTTGAAATGTAGATGTCAGTTAACATCCTATTTCGCCCTTATTTATTTTTTTTTTTGGTTAAAAATTGTATATAGTGAAAAATTATTCTTTATTTTGTTCACAAAAATCCACTGAATTCAATATGATAATACAAATTGAAAAAAAATGACAAAAGAAAATTAACAAATTGAAAAAATCTTCAACTTGTTCGCTGATTTTTTACTGCAACTGTTTAAAGTTCCTTACAAAGTTTGTCAATAGAATGTACTTTTATTTTAAAATTCAATTTGAAAAAGTAATTATCTTTTAACTTTGGTGTGACCGCATTAAATTATTTCGGTATCATCTATTCCGTTTCGCCACCACATAATTCGGTACTACACTTCCATGTAACCCGCCATCAATTTCAGTTCTCAAGAAATCAAGTCAATTAAATAAATTGGTGTTAATATTCGAATTCAAAAATCTATATATATAAATGTAAGTTGTGTTAGTTACTACGCTTATAACTTAAGAACCGCTGGACTGATTTTAACGATTCACACAAATTCGGAGTTGTCTCCTCTCCGAAAAGGATAATATCCAAAAAAATCGCGTAAAAATGTGATATAGGGTAAGTGTACCAGTAGTCGGCACTTTTAGGATTTTCGCGTTTTTAATCGCTCACCATTCTGAGTGGAAATTTTTAATTATTACAAAGTTAATTTATTCAGATTCGAAATTTTGAATAGTTTTTGCAATAATAAATAAAGTTTTAATATTTTTTTATTAAATTTCATAAATTTGTAGTTTTATTAAAACAATGCTTTTTTGCCAGTAGTCGGCACCACTTGCCAATTGGCGGTATGGCATGTTCCAACAGTCGGCAAACCAAATTTTTTGTAAGAATAATTAATAACAATAAATTAATTCATTAAAATATAATATTTTTGTTTAGTTAAACTGATTCGACGTCTTTATTGTACTTTTCTTAAGAATATAGATTGTTGAGGACTTTCACAGACAAAAATTTAATTTTTATTAGAATAAATCAACTTTTCTTAGCGAAATTGTACACAAAGATAGCTGACAATATATTTGAAGTAAACAAAATACATTTAGTTATAATAGTTTCATTTATTTGGGCTTAAAAATAAAAAGTGCCGATTACTGGGACATGCCGAACTTAGGCACACTTACCCTATTAACATTTTCATTTTGACTTTTCAAATGTACAATAGTAATGTTTTATTTTGCATGATTTTTTTATATTTTGACTGGCTTTATTCTAATTTACATTTGTAGTGTTTTTTATATTTTATTTTTGAATTCGAATAATAAAACCAATTTATTTAATTGACTTGATTTCTTGAGAACTGAAATTGATGGCGGGTTACATGGAAGTGTAATACCGAATTATATGGTGGCGAAACGGAATAGATGATATCGAAATGATTTAACGCGGTCACATCAAAAGACAGATAATTATTAATTAAAAGATAATTACTTTTTCAAATTCGCTAAAAAATCACGAAAAAGAGATCTCATTGCAAAAATTCTCAAATCGGGAAAAAATCGAAAAGATTTTCAGTGGAATCGAATTTTAAAATAATAGTAAGGGTCTTTAAACATTTGCTGTAATAAATCAGCGAACAAGTTGAAGATTTTTTCAATTTGTTATTCTTCTTTTGCATTTTTTTTTAATTTGTATTATCATATTGAATTCAGTGGATTTTTTTGTGAACAAAATAAAGAATAATTTTTCACTACATACAATTTTTCAACAAAAAACTGAAATAAGTGCGAAATACGATGTTAACTGACATCTACCTTTCAACTATAGGGCCGACATCGTGGTTCATATGGAAGATGCGAACACATTTAAACAACCAAAAATGACAGAAAAAGCCTAATGGAGCTCATTTCAAAGCGTGGACCTACTTCTTTGATGTGACAATAATCCGTCCAATGAGAGCTCAAAATGCAAAATTCTTTGGGAGTACAATCAGTAAAATACCAAATATAAAGGACGGAAAATAGTAGAGCGAATGAGACTCTTAGTAAGAAAAGGATTTCTATCCTTCCAGAAATTCTTCACAAACATTCAAGATACCTTAAATCACTTTTGCAGGTCATGATATCGATCATAACTCACGGTCATGATATCGATCATAAATCGGGATGTACCCTTCCCGATTTCATATTTATATAATCATCATATGATTTAAGCTATTTTTGGGGTCTTGGCCACTTTTTTCATTGCTTGGCCCTTATTTGGCATCTTTGTCTCTAAGGGGTTAGGGAACCATCATACAGATAATTGCCACATAGGAATTTATTTAAGTAAAGTCCCCACATTGGAGTATCCCCAAGTCCACTTTCACATATAATGTGTGGTCAGAAAAGAAAATTTTGTATTCTATTGAATTTGTAACTCTCAAGAGAATATTGGTTGGAAACGTAGATTTGGGATATACATCTATATGATAATATGGTGGATAAAACTATTTTTACTCATTTAAATCACGCGAAATTTTTTTCAGTTTGACATGCTATGTTGTTCTGTTAAATTTTTGATTTGGTCTCTATTTAACTTTGGCTATTCTTAATTCATTCAGCGCTCAATTATGAGCTGTACAAAATACAGCAAATTCCAAATTACTGCTCATTTGACTGGAAAATTTTGCTACGATTTTTATCATACTAAAAATTAATTTGATCCTTTACATGGGGATAAGATTGATATATACTTTTTAATAGATTTGTATAGCACATCCACACCTTTGAAGCCCACGGCTTAAATATGGGTACAGGTATTTTAAAACACTTTTAATCGACCAGTACGGGAACACTTATATCAGTCATATCTGTGAATAATTATGCTTTGACAAATATGCATAATAGACAAAAACTACTGGCCGGCAACGCGGACCGGGCCAGCTAGTAAAATATAAAAAACACTACAAATGTACATTAGAAAAAAGTAAGTCAAAATGGAAAAAAACATGCAAAATAAAACATTACTATTGTACATTTCAAAAGTCAAAATGAAAATGTTAATATATCACATTTTTACGCGATTTTTTTGGATATTATCCTTTTCGGATAGGAGACAATTCCGAATTTGTATGAATCATTAAAATCAGTTCAGCGGTTCTTAAGTTATAAGCGTAGTAACTAACACAACTTTCTTTTATATATATAGATTATTATTATTATTATTATTATTATTATTATTATTATTATTATTATTATTATTATTATTATTATTATTATTATTATTATTATTATTATTATTATTATTATTATTATTATTATTATTATTATTATTATTATTATTATTATTATTATTATTATTATTATTATTATTATTATTATTATTATTATTATTATTATTATTATTATTATTATTATTATTATTAATTATCGAAGCGCTTCAGCAATAAATAGTTTTTTATAAATCCAGGAGGTTTCTGGTGGATTGCTTTTAATTGAATTGCAGGTAATATTCTTTAATATCTTCCCAGAGCCTTGATGAAATTCAAATCTTGATATAATTCCCACAAATGTAAGCCATTAAATGTAACCACCTTTGCCAAATTGTTATCATTTGATCTAAATATGTACGTATCAGCATTGTTTATAGGGCCATTAAAATTAATAATTAATTAGAAACGTTATTATTGTTAATAAAATGTATTTTTAAATTTTACTTGTTTCTGAATTAATTTTAGTTATGTTTTAGCATTTTCTAAACCCAGACGTACTCGTGTTAAATACAAAATGATAACTTACATTAACTCTGTCTTCATCGTGTTTATAATAATTTGTGGTCTGGACAGTTCACAGGTAAATATTAAAATCTTTTACGTTTAACTATCATGTATGGTGGGATAAAGTTATGTGACGTTGTTTGGTTTCGATGTTGATTTAGCGATCTCCGTCCGTCTGTGGAAATCACTTTAGCTTCTGAACGAAATGAAATACTTTCATCAAATTATACTTCGGACTTTTGGTATCAAAAATGGGCTATATATGTCTGCGTGTGATGATGAGTCCTGTTGGAATGTCCAAGGTCTGCGGCCAAAATGTTTGTGTGCCTAAGGCTTTAATATACCCTCCAGAATATTTTCGCGGTAATATTCGACATTTATTCCAACGGCCACGGGCCACGGTCGATTAATACGAACGGAGAGCGACCATCGGCAGTTATGGTGACCCACACCATCACCATGGCCAGCTGACCTCTTTGGCAAGTAAACACGATCAATTGTATATTTACAAACTGCTGGACAACGAATCTTTTCTCATCGGAGAAAACCATATTCGGCCGTTCACCACTGTCGGCCAAGCGAAGCAACTCTTTAGCTCTTTGAGTCTATAATCTTTCTGTTGCGGTGTAAGTTCTTGCAAATTTTTGGAATTTCAATGGTTTTACCCCGGGCTCATTTTTCAATATTTGCCGAAGGAAATATTTCGATATGTCCAGCTTATGAGCCATTTTTCGGCCACTGCGAAGAGGGTTTCGATCAAGTAGCTTCTTTATATTTCGAACCATTTCTGCTGATGTTGCTGTTTTTTCCGTCCGCATCCTTGACGACGGGCTACGCTACAAGTAACACGGTAACGAGCGATGGTACGAGACACAAAAGATTTATTCAAATTTAAATGCTGGAGTGCTCTAACGATAGTCACTTTTGGTTTTCCAGCCAAATATAAAGAAATCACACTATCACGCTTGAATTCCATCACGAAGAACTTTATTTCCGGAAAATTCTCACCAAAATGCTTTTATACGCTTGTAAACAATATAATAATTTAAAAATAATAATATTAACAGCTCTCGGACGAGTGGATTAGAATGACAGCAGTCTGAATTTGGTTGCAGTTTTTTCATCTCACCCTGGATTTATATCAGTAGAAAAATAATCAACCTTTCGTTCCTTTCATTCTATGAAGGGCATATTAACTTTGTCATTTCGTTTGTAACTCCTCAAAATGCTCATGTTAGACCATACAATGTGTATATATTCTAGATCAGTGTAAAATTCTAAGACGATTTACCAATATCCGTCCCTCTGACTGTCTGTTGTAATCGCGCTATATTATGAACGAATTGAGGTAGAAGACTAACATTAAAACACACATGTGTATTGTGTCAGTAAGCAGGTTCAGTTCGTAAATGGCACATTTCGGCTCCCGTTTTCGTACCTCCCAATATTCGATATTTTGATGATTTAAGAAACATTATTCACCGCATTTGTTTCAAATTCCGTATTTGTAGTTTGGAATCGCTAGAAACAGAAAATTACTTATGTAGTTTTCATTGAAGCGGTATTTTTAAACGATTTTTTTTCCAAATTTTCAAGTTCATTCCTAATCGTGGAGGGTATTAAAAGTTCGGCCCAGCCGAACTTTACTTGTTTTTGTTTTAGCAACTGAAAATTTTCCAAAAATGATTCGTCGGCGATAAATAATACCATGTCAATCGAATTATGCTGGAAAACATAACTTTTTGATATCAATATTTTTAGTAACATTTTTTTTTTCATTTTTCTGTTAATTAGTTGGAAATTATTTACTCACCTCAAAAATTATTTTTTAATATTTATTAAGATTTCCATTAAATGATAATGTGGCCACATTTAAATTTAATGGTGGCTTTTTAAATATATTGTTATGTGTACGTGGTTTAAGTAATTGTCTATAACAAATATCTATTAAGTTAATGGCTTTCTATTTTGTGATGGACATGATAAGTGTCGTGGATATAATTTTTCCGAATTGCAGTAAAAATATTAGCTTATTTAGAGTGTATATAGATTTTGCCATTCCTAATTTTTAACTCCGCGAAATATGCACATAGTCCCTGTCATTGGAACTGAAACGGACTCAGAAATAGACAATATGCTTAAAACTAGAAACAGTATTATTGTTCAAAAAAATAGAATCAGTGTCAAATACTTTCCGATTTATATCTATAAAAAAGGAAAATGTTTGAACGTTCGATTTTTTGTTCGTTTGCAATTTATAGACTCAAAAACCGTTTACAGATTTTCCTGAAAATTTGCATATCTACTACAGCATAGCCTGAAGATAACATAGGCTACATACATTTTTCAAATTCCACTTGGGACGGGAATATAGCATCAGAATCGGATATACCACCAAAAAAAACTAGATTTTTTATGTACATATCTATTGATTGATTACTGATATAGTCTTCAAATTTGGAGTACGTAACGAAATTTGAAGCAAAAATAATTTTATCAAATTATATTGAAATCGGTTCAGATTAGGATATAGCTCCCATATACAGGGTGAGATGAAAAAACTGCAACCAACTTCAGACTGCTGTCATTTCTAAGCCACTCGTTCGACAGCTGTAAAAATTATTCCAGTGACAGCACATTACATTGCATTTTGATGAGAATTTTCCAGAGAAAAAGTTATTCGTGATTTTTTTTCAAGCGTGATAGTATGATTTCTTTATATTTGGCTAGAAAGCCACAAGTGGCTATCGTTAGAGCACTTCAGCATTGAAATGTGAATAAATCTTTTGTGTCTCGAACCATCGCTCGTTACCGTGATACTGGTAGCGTAGCCCGACGTCAAGGAAGTAGACGAAAAAAACAGCAACATCAACAGAAATGGTTCGAAAAGTAAAGAAGCGACTTGATCAGAACCCTCTTCGCAGTGGCTGAAAAATGGCTCGTGAGCTGAACATATCGCAATATTCTATTCGTCAAATATTGAAAAATGAGCCCGGGGTAAAGCCATTGAAATTCCAAAAAGTGCAAGAAGTTACACCGCAACAGAAAGAAAATAGACTCAGAAGAGCTAAAGAATTGATTCGCTTGGCCGAAAGTGGTGAACTGCCGAATATGGTTTTCTCCGATGAGAAAACATTCGTTGCCCAGCAGTTTGTAGACAAACGAAATGATCTTGTTTACTTCGGTGGGCTACCAGAACTCAAGCCATGGTCGCTCTCCGTTCGTATCAGAATAAATACCGAATATTATCGCGAAAATATTCTGGAGGGTGTATTAAAGCCTTGGGCATGCAAACATTTTGGCCGCAGACCTTGGACATTCCAACAGGACTCAGCACCATCGCACTCAGCACGCGTCATCCAAAAATTGTTACAAAATGAGGTTCCTCGCTTAATTTCCAGCGCACAAAGGCCACCGAAATCTCGGGATGCCAATCCGTTGGACTTTTGTGTCTGGAGTATTTTGGAAAGCAAGGTTGACACTAAAAAGTACCAAGGTCTCGATCGCCTCAAGCAAGCGCTTTGCTAATTTCCGACATTTTCGGCTTTCATTCAATAAAATTAAAAAAAAAATGTAAAAATCATCACCCTGTATATTTTCGGCCGATATCACATATTATTCTTCGTTAATGATTAGCTTAGAAACCCTTTGTAAGTTCATCCTATTACCCTCACTCCAACTGCCAGTTTAATATTTCCAGACCATGGTCGACCCATTGTTCCACAGTGTAACCAATATTAATACAAAAGTAAAGTAATTAACTGACTAATTGACTGACTTAACGATTTATCAACGACTAGACGAAATATTGAAATTTTGGGTAAGGGTCACTCTTGGTGCGATGGGATCAGATAAGGCTGAGTTTTTGGAAATTCCTACTAAAAAGTATTGAAAGGTACTAAATATGGTACGTGAACGGTTAGAGCTAAAAACCTGAAATTTGGAATGTGTATCAATGCTAAGTAGAAGGCTCGACGAAAGAATGTAGTTTAGGAACTGTGTACTCATGTATACGAAAAGTACTAAACGGTACTCAATTTGGTACAACTTCGATTTGGGTGCACCGATAGAGTTGGAATCCAGAAATGACCGATTGTAGTATTAAGTTATGGAGGTTGTCTTCGAAATTTTTACTTATGTACATGGACAGTACTAATTTGTACTAATGGTATTGACTGACATTTTGAAATGAGATTGCTATTTCATTCTAGGACTGATGTATGTAGGTAGTTTGGAAATACGTGCTTATTTGTACTAAACGGTACTACATTTTTTACAAACCAAATTTGGGAGAACCGTAAGAGTTGGAATCCTGAAATTTGGAAATAAGATTTCAATTGGATTATATGCTGTAGCTAGTTATGGAAGTTCGTACTTATATGTGCTAAATGGTACCAAATTTGGTACATTTTGGATTTTGATGAGCTAATAGAGCTGGCATTCTTAAATTTGAAAATAAGATTACTGCCGGAGTGTAGGATTGGGATATGAAGGTGGTTTTAGAAATTTTTACTTATGTGTACTAAATGGTACTAAATTTGGTACAATTTGGATTTTGGTGAACCACTGGAGGTAGAATCCTAAAAGTTGAGATGGTACTTACTCTGGGAGTCTAGCTTTGAGGTATTGAGGAAACTTTGGAAACTCGTACCTATGAGTAGTAAATGGCACCACGTTTAGTAAAATTTGGATTTAGATAAACTGATAGGGCTGGAATCTAGAAATTGGAAAAGCAGATTTCTATTTGGTTGTGTGATGTAAGTTATTTTGGTAATTCGTACTTATGTGTACTAAATGGTAGTAAATTTGGTACAATTTAAATTGTAGATGAATCGATTGAGTTGGATTCCTGAAATTTGGATATAAGATAACTATTGCAGTGTGATATTGGGGTATGCAGGAAGTTTTGGAAATACGTGCTTATGTGTACTAAAAGGTACAAAAATTGGTACACTTCAAATTTTATGAGAACCGATAAAGTTTGAATCCAAAAAATTTAGATGCAAAACTACTATTGTATTGCAGGAATGGGGGTATGGAAGAAGTTTTTTTAAAAAACGTACTTATTTGTATTTAATTTGGTACAATATGGATGTGGGTGAACCAATAGAGCTGGTATCCTGAAATTTGAAAATAAAATTACTGTCGGAGTTAAGGATTGAGATATGGAGATAATTTTGTTGAATTTTACACTTATATGTGCTAAAATGTACTAAATTTGGTAAAATTTTGATTTTGAGCTGGAATTCTGAAGTTTAGAAATACGTACCAGAAAAGTACGAATTGTACAAAATAGTATTCATTTTTGTATTTGACGATTAAATAGAGCTGGAAATCTGAAGTTTAGAGAGAGAGAATATTTGATGTTGTGTAGGATAGGCAAACTAAAGGGTTGTTTTAGCCATAAGTTTTAAAATGCATTAAATTTGGTACCATTAAAAATTGTGTGAACGGATAGTGGTAAAAACTTTAAATTTGGTATGAAAATCAGTTCACGTTCGTGGGTTGATTTAAGTAAGTGGTTTGGGAAATGTGTGCTAAGTGTAAATTTTGTATAGATTGTAGGAAAATGAAATTTACTTCACAAAGAAGTACTATTTGGTACAAAATTATGAATTTATTATAGGGAAAGTGTACCAGTAGTCGGCACTTTTAGAATTTTCGCGTTTTTAATCGCTCACCATTCTGAGTGGAACTTTTCAATTATTACAAAGTTAATTTATTCAGATTCGTAATTTTGCATAGTTTTTGCAATTATAAATAAAGTTTTAATATATTGTTATTAAATTTCATAAATTTGTAGTTTTATTAAAACAATGCTTTTTTGCCAGTAGTCGGCACCACTTGCCAATTGTAGGCATGGCATGTTCCAACAGTCGGCATACCAATTTTTTTGTAAGAATAATTAATAATAATAATAAATTAATTCATTAAAATATAATACTTTTGTTTAGTTAAACTGATTCGACGTCTTTATTGTACTTTTCTTAAGAGTATGGATTGTTGAGGACCTTCACAGACAAAAATTTAATTTTTATTAGAATAAATCATCTTTTCTTAGCGAAATTGTACACAAAGTTAGCTGACAATATATTTGAAGTAAACAAAATACATTTAGTTATAATAGTTTCATTTATTTGGGCTTAAAAATAAAAAGTGCCGACTACTGGAACATGCCGAACTAAGGCACACTTACCCCATGCAAGGTAACTATTTTCGATGTGTATTAAAGTTAGTGCTTTAATTTATAACTTAAAATTAATCCACTTAATATAATTTCATATATCCGGGCATTTTCTAATAATTATAGTAATGTAATGTGAAAATTTTACTCATTAGTTTAAAACTAAACTGTTATTTGTAAATATACATAATATTTGTCAACTTAATCCATATTTAATTTATTATTATACAGCAAATTCGTTTAAAATTCACCAAGGTGGAGTGCGACACTCCAAATAAATCAGAGGTTATATTTGAAACATGCAAAGTCAAGGCCGTGTCAAGAAATCTTCAGTACATTTCTTTAAATGTGACATTTCGTGAGTTGCCCCTTTATGATATTAATGTAAGTATATGTTGGTATTATACATACAATTACAAAGACATTATTATACTATACAATTACAATGATGAAAACGAACTATACGAAAAAAATAATTAAATAAATTTACAAAATAATATTCACAATAATTTTTTTACCACTTTCAATACATTAATTTTTAAAAACACAATTGCAGGGCACTGTGGCGTTTTTCAAGCGGGCCAATGGCTATAAACCATTTTTATATAGTTTCGAATTAAACTGCGAGACTGTGAAACGCCTAAATCCCGTTACTAAACTGGTTTGGCAATGGTTTCAGGATAATAGCAACATAGGACGTTTGTGCCCATTTGAAGTGAGTAACGAATTAAAAGTTTATATATCGAATAAATAAATTGTTTTTATACATACTTTAAGAAGTAATACCTAATACCCTATGGAGTTTGATAATACACCAATTTTATTCTTATTTCTCTTGAAAGCTTAAATTATATATCAATATTTTCAGACAAACTTTTTAATACCCCGTTTGGAAAATGTCTACTTGGAAAAATCGATGCTACAACTGCCAGTTCCCGGTGGAGATTATGCCTGTTTCACTACTTGGTTGCTGAACAATAAAACCCAATTATCTGTTAAAGTTTATGGAACTATATCTTAAAAAATCTGAGACATAATTTGTAAAGAAATCGGGAATTTATAACTGAAAATAAATTGGCACTGGTTTGAAAATTCACTGAGAAAATGTAAAGGGTTTGATAAGCTTCATTAAAACTACTTCGTATGCGGAGAAAGGAAATTATATTAAGTGAATTTATGCGTAATTTTTAATAATAATAATACCCTTTAAAATGTCTATCCAACACAACTGCAAAGACTCTAATTCAAAATTTCAGATTTCCAGCTCTATCCCCTCCCCAAATATCAATGTTAATACTATGTGGTGGTTTGTTTACCTTTTGGTACGTACTTTCAAATCGCCCCTCCATGTGTCAACCAAACCGTACAAAAGTTGATCCTAATGGTAAATTCTACTCAATGCTTTCCGCAAATTCGAAATTTAGTACTTTCTATTATGTATTTCTATATATATCAGTACCATTTAGAATCTTTTCGTACGCTTGCTGAACGAATTTCCAACCACAAAAAAATAGTACCATTTAGTGGAGTACATATTTCCGAAACCACTCCTTACATCAAGCCCATTTCTATGTTAGCAACATTGGTGCACGTATTGTTAGAGTTTCGAAAAACCCTTAAGTTTGTCTATTCTGCACAAGGTCATTTCCTTACTCAAATACCAAAGTTAATAATATTTAGTACTTTTCGCACTTCAACCAAATGGTACAAAAGGTGATATTAATGGCAAATTTTAGACCTCTAATTCAATAATTTCCCCAAGTACCAAATTATGGTACTAAATTTGGTACTTTAGTACTTTTTAGTACGTATTTCAAAAGCCACCTCAAAATCTAACTAAATTAAGTACCACTAAGTAACTTTCGTACGCTTGCAGAACGTATTTTCACACCCAACTCAATATCTTAGCCAAAACCAACCAACAGATAACCCAATACCAACATTTTAAATTTCCAGATCAATCTGATCAACGAAAACCAAATTGTAAAGAAAATAGTATAATTTAGAACAGTTGTTAAACTTAGTACATTTTTCCAAAAATACCTTCTTATATCAACACTACTTCCCATTTTATATCAAGATTTTAGCTGTATCCGTACATAAAGTACATTCCAGCTCTATCGGTTCACCCAAATCGAAATTGTACCATCTTTAGTACATTTTAGTGCATATAAGTTTCCAAACCTTAATCGGTACCTGCATATCCCAATCCTACACTCCCACAGTACTACAATTTTCACATTTCAAGATTCCACCTTTATCGGTCCACGCAAATCCAAAATGTACCAACTTTGGTACCATTTAATACACTTACGTACCGTAAGCACATACAGCATGCAATGCAATAAAAATCTTATTTCCAAATTTCAAAATTTCAACTGTATCGGTTCTCCCAAAACTTAAATTGTATCAAATAAGTTACTATTTAGTACATATAAGTAGGAATTTCCAAATACCCCAAATCTTACAATTAGTAATCTTATTACCAATTTTCAGGATACCAGCCCTATTTGCTCTCCAAAATCCAAATGATCGCAAATTTAGTACTATTTAGTACTTTTCGTGCACATAAGTAAAAATGTCGAAAAACAACTCCATATTCCAATCGTACACTCCCCTAGCAATGCTAGTTTCAAATTTGAGATTCCAGTTCCATACTTTCCTCCAAATTTAGCACCGTTTCGTACCTCTCGTATACATGACTACACACTTCCAAAAATACCTCCCCATTCCAAATTTCAAGTTCTTGTCTTTGATCATTCACATGATACGACATGGTACCAAAGTAGTATATTTTAGTAAGAATTTCTTAGAATTCTAGCTCTACTGGTTCGTCAAATAAAAGGCCCTATCTGACACTTTGGTGCAAAAAGTGAACCTCACCTTAAAAGTCAAGATTCTAGTTTCAGGCATTTCGTCTGGGTGTTGATCAATATTTGAGTCAGTCAGCACAGAGTGAGATGAAAAAACTGCAACCAACTTCAGACTGCCGTCATTTCTAAACCACTCGTCCGACAGCTGTTAAAATTATTCCAGCGATAGCTCATTATATTGTTTACAAGCGTTAGAAGCATTTTGGTGAGAATTTTCCAGAAAAAAAGTAATTCGTGATGGAATGCAAGGGTGATAGTGTGATTTCTTTATATTTTTCTGGAAAACCACAAGTAGCTATCGTTAGAGCACTCCAGCATTTAAATGAGAATAAATCTTTTCTGTCTCGTACCATCGCTCGTAACAGTGATACTGGAAATGGTTCGAAAAGTAAATGATCGACTTGATCGAAACCCGCGTCGTAGTGGCCGAAAAATGGCTCGTGAGCTGAACATATCGCAATACACCATTCGGCAAATATTAAAAAATGAGCTCGGGGTAAAGCCATTGAACTCCCAAAAAGTGCAAGAATTTACACCGCTACAGAAAGAAAATAGACTCAAAAAAGCTAAAGAGTCGCTTCGCTTGGCCGAAAGTGGTGAACTGCCGAATTTGGTTTTCTGCAATGAGAAAACATTCGCTTTCAGCAAACAAAATTATCGTGTTTACTTGCCAAAGAGGTCAGCTGAAAATGTGCACCTTCGGTTGGCGACCAGAACTCAAGAGCAGGCCATAATGATGGTGTGGGCCGCCGTAACAGCCGATGGTCGCTCTCCGCTCGTATTTATCGACTGTGACATCAGAATAAATGCCGAATATTATCGCGAAAACATTCTGGAGTGTGTATTAAAGCCATGGGCACGGAAACATTTTGGCCGCAGACCTTGGACATTCCAACAGGACTCAGCATCATCGCATTCAGCACGTGGCACCCAAGAATGGTTACAAAGTGAGGTTCTTCGCTTCATTTCCAGCGTACAATGGCCACCCAAATCTCCGGATACCAATCCGTTGGACTATTGTGTCTGGAGTATTTTGGAAAGCAAGATTGGCACTATAAACAACACAAAGTGTCGATCACCTCAAGCAAGCGCTTCACCCTGAATGGGCCAAAATATCACAGAGCAACATTCAGGCAGCGTGTGACGGTTTCATTGGCCATTCGAAGGCCATAAGTGCCAAAAGTGACCAATTCGCACAAATCCAAACTTATTCTAAAATTTGATGCTATTTCCGACATTTTTTCCTTTCATTCAATAAAATTAAAAAAAAATGAATATAAAATTATGGCTTTTGACTTTGTTGCAGTTTTTTTATCTCGCCCTGTATATGAATTGTAGAGAAGAGGTATATCTGAATTGATTCGCTTTAATCTTCGCAAAATTTATCCCAATCGAAAATGATGCCAGAATCAGTCTTATTAAGCGCACGTAGAACGGTGGGTAACATTTATAACGAATTAGAGCCATTTAAATTCAAAACCCATTTGCACCAAATTTATCTGATAAAGAATGGGGAGCATTTTTGGCTTTGTAAGGCATAAATGCTACATCGGATGGAACATATGAGAGCTATAGCTATATCTGAACCTATTTTTACCAAATTTCGTAGGCAAAGTTTAAAATTCCATCTTTTATGGTCCATTACTTCCTTTTGGTGATCTCCGTAGAATAACCTTCTGAGTCAATTTATGCGATTTGTCACTAGATGTAAGATCTCAATGCATCGGCATTTATATAAATATGAGTGTAAACCCAACTGTCACTACAAAAGAATATGTTGAAGTTAATTATAAATCTGAGGATTGAGAAAAAAAATACTATACTTAATATTATGAGCCCGAACCCACTTAATTTACAATATTTTTCTATCCAAGATCCTTTAGACAAATTATGGGACAATATATTTATGATTATACATTAAAAAAGAAAATAAAAAACACGCATATATTTCTAATAGTGTTCCGAACAAATCAAATATCGATTATGTCGCTGAAACACACTAATGATGACCTATCAATGCCATGTGTACAAATTAAAAAACAATACCAGACATTTAATGTACACAATTGAATTCAAATACTTTCAATTAATTTTCCATTTTTTTTTATAATTCCGTCGCAAAACACGGTTGTAGTTAATTATCGTTATTTGACTCTGTCCATTTCAGTAATAAGTGAACTTTTTTGCAAATCAGTCACTTGTTTTGTTCAACAAAATGTTGAATCAGGTCAAATTAGTAAATGTTGTCTTTGTGTTGTTAATAATATATTCAAGATTTAACTATACTCAGGTAAGTATTTAACTATTATATCACACAAAAAATATTTAACACCTCGAAATATTGGTTCTAGACCCACTCTGGTTGTATATGAATCATAATATCCTTATGAGCTGGATCGATGTGTCTATGTGTGTTCATATGTTATGCATGTAACTCTTTCCACTCGAAATTTTGCCTTTACGTTTTAAAAATGATCTCTATACACCAAAAATAGACATTTTTATACCCTCCACCATACATAGTATTGAGGGTATATTAAGTTCGTCATTCCGTTTGTAACTCATCGAAATAATAATTTTAGAGCCAACAAAGTGTATATATTCTTGATCAGCGTAAAATTCTAAGACGATTGAGCCCTGTCCGTCCGTCCGTCTGTGCGTCTGTTGTAATCACTAGAGTCAAAACAAATAAATAATAAGGAAGCTAAAATTTTACACAGATCAATATTTTGTGTGCTGGTAGCCCCCATTTAACGGTACCCCTCATATTCGACACTTTGGTGATTTTAGCCACATTTCTCAATGGAATTGTCTGAGTTTGTCAAGGAGTTCTTCGTGACTAATATATCCCCTGACACCGGCACCTTCCGATCTTCCGTGTTTTTGGGATTTTAGCCACATTTTTCAATGGAATTGTCTGAAATTCCACACAAGGAGTTCCTTGTGGGTACTTTACCCCCTGAAAGAGAATTGTCTATATAGGTCCACGATATCGTATACCCCCTATATAACGGCACCTTCCAATATTTGGTATTTTTGTGATTTTAGCCACAATTTTTAATGAAATTGTCTGAAAATCTTCACAAGAAGTTCTTTGTGAGTACTTTATCCCTAGAAGAGAGTTATCTGTATAGGTGCACGATATCGTATAGTTCCCATATAACGGTACCCCTCGATATTCGATACTTTGGTGATTTTAGCCACATTTTTCAATGGAATTGTCTGAAATTCTACACAGGGAGTTCTTCGTGACTAATTTATCCCCTAGAAGAGAATTGCCTATATTGGTCCACTATATCGTGTATACCCCATATACCGGCACCTCAAAGACTTAAAAATTTGTACTTCTGACCTTAATATGTTTAATCCGATATAGTTAATTATAAATCGAAATCTGAATTGTTTTCAAATTGCCATAAAATTATGGCCTCCAGTCAAAAACCATGCATGCATGACGACTATATGACATTATTTCCAAAAACAAATGGATCACAAAACATGCATATCTATTAAGCCAGGCATTACTAATGTTTGGAAAAAAGAGATCGGAATATAGAAAAAATAGGGAAAAGTCTAGTAGATATTGAAAGTAGAGCTAAAAATAGAAGGTACGTGTATCGGTGTTTTGAAAGTCGACGACTTAAAATAGCAACAAAATATATTAGGATGGAGATGTAATTCTAAAATTTGGTATAAAGGCCACTGTGTCAAGGGTGGAGAGAAGGAGCTTGTTTTGGATGTGCGCACTTTTATTGTACAATATGGATAAATTTGGTAATGGAGGGACCTGAAATCCTGAAATTTGATACTGTTGGTATCTGAGGTAATTTGGTAATGGGTGAAGGGATAGAGAATCCAGAAATTTAATATGGATGTCACTATTGGTGATTGTGGTTGAGAAAAGAAGGTGGTTTTGGAAATGCTTAGTATAACTAAAGAAAACTACGACAATAGATTTGGGATGGGGTTTAAAGATAGAGCTTGTATTTACTAAGTGAAGGAATAGAACTTGAATTCTAAAATTCGATAATGAGGTCATAATTTATACCTCCACAACAAAGGGTCGGCAATTGCAATAATTATAACTCTTACAAAATGTGAAATAAGAGTCCGATTGTTTTCAAATTGCACTCATCACAATATTTTTATTAACCCAAGATCTGGTGCAAAGGTGGGAAATATCAGTCCACTCTTTCTGCTTCCTCCTGCACAAAGTGTCAACATTTTGAATATCCATGAAGCTTAAAAAAACGCAATTCAGACTTGGTACACCTCAATATTTCTTTTTATTTATTTTTTATAAAGATGGTAGAGATCGGACCCTTTTTTCTTGTGGTTCAAGATTTTGAAAAATAACACATTCAATATCTTTTTAACAAAATATGAGAATGGGACATATCGGTCCACTCCATCCGGTACCTACCTCACAACGGGTCAAAATTTGCATAGCCATGAAGCTTGTAAAACGTGAAAATATCATCCGATTGCTTTCAAACTAGGCACATCTCAATACTTCTATTAACACAAGATCTGTTGTGAAAATGGTAGATATCGGTCTACTGCTTCTGGTACCTCCCCCAAAAAGGCTCAATATTTTGAATAACCAAAACTATCATAAAATACGAATTAAGCTTCCAATTCTCTTCAAACTTCACGCTTTTCAATATTTTTTCTTAAAGAAGATCTAGTGTGAAGACGGAATATATGGGATCCCACCTTGTGGCACCTCTCCAAAGACGGATCCTTCGGAACAACCCTTTCCCCCCACATAAAAGGTCAACAGTTTGAATAATCATCACGCAAGTAAAAATAATTTTAATAAAAAAGGGTGAGATAAAAAAACTGCAACAAAGTCAAACACCATAATTTTTAACATTTTTTCATTAATTTTATTGAATGAATGTCGGAAATAGCATCAAATTTTAGAATTAGTTTAGAATTTTTCGAATTGGTCACCTTTGGTAGGAATTATGCCCATCAAACGGCCGAAAGGCAGTCACACGCTACTCGATACTTTGGTATTTTTTAGTCCCAACCTTGCTTTCCAAAATACTCCAGACACAATAGTCCACCGGATTGGTAACCAGAGATTTTGGTGCGCTGAAAATGAATCGGGAAACCTCATTTTGTAACCATCCTTGGGTGGCGCGTGCTGAGTGTGATAATGCTGAGTCCTGTTGGAATGTTCAAGG
Organism: Musca domestica; assembly: GCF_030504385.1. Taxonomy (NCBI): domain Eukaryota; kingdom Metazoa; phylum Arthropoda; class Insecta; order Diptera; family Muscidae; genus Musca; species Musca domestica. Next base: position 2,840,489 of record NW_026712364.1, on the reverse strand, counting down.
TCTGCGGCCAAAATGTTTGCGTGCCCAAGGCTGTGTCAACCCTCCAGAATATATTCGTCATTTATTCTGATGCCACTGTCCATTTATACGAGCTGAGAGCGACCATCGGCTGTAATGGCGGCCCACACCATCACCATGGCCGGCACCTGACTTGTGGTGGCAAACCGAAGGTGCACATTTTCAGCTGACCTCTTTGACAAGTAAACACGATCATTTTGCTTGGTTACAAACTGCTGGATAACGAATGTTTTCTCATCGTTGCGCAGAAAACCAAATTCGGCAGTTCAAAACTTCCGGCCAAGCGAAGCAACTCTTAAGCTCTTTTGAGTCTTATTTCTTTCAGTTGCGGTGTAAGTTCTTGCACTTTTTGGAATTTCAATGGCTCTACCCTGAGCACATTTTTCAATATTGGCCGAATGGAATATTGCGATATGTTCAGCTCACGAGCCATTTTTGGGCCACTGCGGGTTTTGATCAATTCGTTTCTTTACTTTTCGAACCATTTCCGCTGATGTTGCTGTTTTCTTCTGTCCACTTCCTTGACGTCGGGCTACGCTACCAGTATCACAATAACGAGCGACGGTACGAGTCACAAAAAATTTGTTCATATTTAAATGCTGGAGTGCTCTAACGATAACCTCTTGTGGTTTTCCAGCCCAATATAAAGAAATCGGACTATCACGCTTGAATTCCATCACGAATAAGATTTTTTCTGGAAAAATCTCACCAAAATACTTTTGTACGCTTGTAAGCAATATAATGAGCTGTCACTGAGTTGTGTGTTTCAAATTCGGTTTGTGTATTTTCTAAAGTGTTCTGCCTCTAGCGGCAGCACTTTCTCCGTATAGGACGTTTTCCTCAACACATATATACTGGAACCTCTTGAGATATGGTATTTTGGCGATTTATACCAACTTTTTATGGAATTCTTTCCACATATGAAATTTGAAGATTCTTATAAGTTGTCAGTTAATAAAGTTTTGCAAAATCTCCTAAATTGAGCTATTACAGAACTATAATCCATCAAGTATCTTTATTATTTTTTTTTCATGACTAAAATATTGTTTCTAACAACTTATTTACTGACTTTCCTCATTCTTTCATTTTAAAGGCATTTCGTATTAAATTCACCAAAATCCAATGTGAAAGCGCTGATAAGTCGAATATCAAGATTGCAATGTGTAAAGTAAAGGCTGTCTCGAGATCTCTGTCGTTTGCCACCTTAAATGTAACATTTCACAACGATTTGGTGCCTACAACGAATGTTTTGGTATGTAAAGTGTATTTAATACAATTTTCAGCCAGAAAATATCTACATGTTGCAGAGTTAAAAACAAATTCGTTATCTTTCAGGCCACAGTGGAATTTTTAAAGAAAGCCAATGGATACAAGCCATTTTTATACAACTTCACTATGGACTGTAATTTTTCAAAGCATCAAAATCCGGTAACAAAAATAGTTTGGTCCTGGTTCAGGGAAAATACAAACCTTGAACGCATGTGTCCATTTGTGGTAAGTAACTTAAAGCACCCTTATCATAATCTCTGCGGGAAAAATTAATAAATTTCTTCTTCAAAAATTCGTTTTTTTTTTTATTTTTTGTTTTTTTTTTTTTTTAAATCTAAGACATTTTTATTTATTTTTTTTTTTTTTCAGAGTGAATTTCTAATGCCTCGTTTGGAAAATTTATATTTGCAACGATCGCTGGAACAATTGCCAGTACCTTTAGGAGATTACGGATTTTTTACCAACTGGCTTTTCAATAACAAATCGAGACTGTCGGTAAAATTTTATGCAACTATATATTAAGATATATCTACTATTGTACTGAATAAAATAAAAATTATACGGTGTTTGTTTATCCTATATCATACCGGTTGTAAGAAGATAGAAAGTGATCTGCGGTGTTATCTTATTATATCCTACACCACACTGTGGCCCATAGTAACATGCAAAAGGAAACGAGAGATACCCGTAGATTCTTTTAACGATCTCCATAGAATCACATTATGTGTCAATTTATACATGTCCACCGGTCCGTCTGTCTGTCACTTTATCAACAGAGCATAGACCAAAATTACCATATAATTCTGATCAAATTATGTACACGAAATTTGCTTGGCTGGAGGACTATCTCTTTTTATAGTGGAAAAAAATCCGTCCAAATTTAAAAACACCTCGCAGATGAACTACGTCATGAAGCAGACTCAAACATTGAAGTATGTCTGTAGAGTTTGGTAAAGATCGATTCAGATGAAACTATAACAACTTGACCTCCTTAATATTCTACGGACTCAAACAGGGTACACTAAAAAGGTAATGTAGAGATTACAACTTTTTTCTGAGTGTGCCCGACTGACTGCTGTCATTTATAAGCCACTCGTCCGACAGCTATTAAAATTATTCCAGTGTCAGCTCATTACATTATTTACAAGCGTAAAAAAGCATTTTGGTGAGAATTTTCCAGAAACAAAGTTATTCGAGATGGAATTCAAGCGTGATAGTGGGTATCGTTAGCATTAAAATGTGAATAAATCTTTTGTGTCTCGTACCATCGCCCGTTAGCGTGATACTGATAGCGTAGCCCGACTTCAAGGAAGTAGACGGAAGAAAACTAATATGGCGACCCACACCATCACCGTGGCCGGCGCTTGAGTTCTGGTGGCCAACCGAAGGTGCACATTTTCAGCTGACATCTTTGATCATTTTTTATACCCTCCACCATAGTATGGAGGGTATATTAAGTTTGTCATTCCGTTTTTAACACCTCGAAATACACATTTTAGACCCCACAAGGTATTTATGTTCTTGATCAGCATAAGATTCTATGTCGATTTAGCGATGTCCGTCCGTCTGTCCGTCAGTGGAAATCACTCTAGCTTCCGAACGAATTGAAGTAGTTTGATAAAATTTTGCTCAAATGTATGTTATGTCTGCAGAACTTTTGCTATTGAAAATGGGCCATGTAGGTCCACGTTTTGGTATAGCCCCCATATAACTGTACCTCCCGATATTCGGTATTTTGATGATTTTAGCGACACTTTTCACCGGAATAGTTTCAAATTTGGTATTTGAAGTTCGTTATAGATACTACAGCCTAAGACAGAAAATTGTCTGTGCCGATCCACGTCTACGTATAGCCCCCATATAACGGTACCTCCCGATATTCGCTATTTTGATTATTTTAGCGAATTTATTCACCGGAATTGTTTCAAATTTGGTATTTAAAGTTCGTAATGGATACTACAGCCTAAGACAGAAAATTGTCTGTACAGGTCCACCTCTTCGGAAAGCCCCCATATAACGGTACCTCTCGACATTCGGTATTGTGATTTTATCGACATTATAACCGATTTTTTTTTAAGTTTCGCATTAGAATATTGTAATGGCTTATGTCAAATGTTACCTACGCAGGTTCATGTCGTCGTATAGACCCTAATATAATAGCTACATTTGATGTTTTTAAGATTTTAACAGAAGTTTTAATGGATTTTATTTATTCATTTATTTATTTATTTCTTTTTTTTTTTTTTTTCTTTTTTTTGAGAATTGCCATATTCGTTCCCAATGGTGGAGGGTATTCAAAGTTCGGCCCGGCCGAACTTACGGCTTTTGTATTTGTTTTGTTTACAAACTGCTGGACAACGAATGTATTCTCATCGAAGAAAAACCAAATTCGGCAGTTCACCACTCTCGGGCAAGCGAAGCAACTCTTTAGCTCTTGTGAGTCTATATTCTTTCTACTGCGGTGCACGTTTTGGAATTTCAATGGCTTTATCCCGAGCTCATTTTTTAATATTTGCCGAATTTCGATTAATCGATTAGCCCCCCTATAAAGGTATCTCCCGATATTCGGTATTTTGATTATTTTAGCGACATTATTCACCGGAATTGTTTCAAAATTGGTATTTGAAGTTCGTAATGAATACTACAGCCTATGACAGAGAATTGTCTGTGCAGGTCCACGTCTTCGTATAGCCCCCATATAACGGTACCTCCCGATATTCAGTATTCTGATTTTATCGACATTATAACCAATTTTTTTTTAAGTTTCGCATTTGAATATTGTAATGGCTTATGTCAAATGTAACCTACGTAGGTTCATGTCGTCGTAGACCCTAATATACGGCTACATTGGGTATTTTTAAGATTTTAACAACATTTTTAACGTATTTCTAGATGGTGGAGGGTATTCAAATTTCGGCCCGGCCGAACTTACAACTTTTTTACTTGTTTAGCAGTATTATTATTATTATTATTATTATTATTATTATTATTATTATTATTATTATTATTATTATTATTATTATTATTATTATTATTATTATTATTATTATTATTATTATTATTATTATTATTATTATTATTATTATTATTATTATTATTATTATTATTATTATTATTATTATTATTATATTATTATTATTATTATTATTATTATTATTATTATTATTATTATTATTATTATTATTATTATTATTATTATTATTATTATTATTATTATTATTATTATTATTATTATTATTATTATTATTATTATTATTATTATTATTATTATTATTATTATTATTATTATTATTATTATTATTATTATTATTATTATTATTATTATTATTATTATTATTATTATATTATTATTATTATTATTATTATTATTATTATTATTATTATTATTATTATTATTATTATTATTATTATTATTATTATTATTATTATTATTATTATTATTATTATTATTATTATTATTATTATTATTATTATTATTATTATTATTATTATTATTATTATTATTATTATTATTATTATTATTATTATTATTATTATTATTATTATTATTATTATTATTATTATTATTATTATTATTATTATATTATTATTATTATTATTATTATTATTATTATTATTATTATTATTATTATTTTTTCAAATGATGGATGGTTCGGAACAAATACATTTGCAGATAAAAATACGATATTCATTTTTTAAATTTATTAAGAAATGAAACCATTATTTGCATATTAATTGCAATTAACAATTGTTATAAAAGCACACACATAAATACAAATGCAAATTGTACCAATTAAGTTTATTATTAAAATCTTTAGCATACTTTATGGAGAAATTGTAAAATAATTAAATTTAAAACATAACACCACGATTCAAACGTTAGTTCTTCATTGCTTTCGATTTATTCTCCATAACATATTTGCTTTTTCTTCGCATATTCGACAACAGACGCAAAGTCATGTGATAGAAAAATTCAATTAGGCTCAGTATCGAGAAACCCATAAAAAGACCCAAAATACCACCACAATTTGCCAGGAAATCCGCATAACCATACAGTTCCGAACGTTTGCGGGCAATAAATTCATTATCCTTAAAATGGACCAGGAGACGGGACCATTTCGCTGTTTCGGCATCCTTCCATCCAAATGCTGAGAAAATGTATTGTTCATTGAAATCCGATTGGGATATTTCCATATCATAGTGCAGGGAGGTGCAAGATGGCATACATCTGCAGGGATCTTTATCTCGATCATCGGAATATTCCATTAGCATTTTGTCTTCCGCCTCGTTGCAACAGGCAATTTTATCCTCTGCACAAACGGGCATATCGCTGGTACGTGGCATGGAGAATTTCACACAACCACATTCTTTGAGGGTAAAATTCGTAAGACATTCCATTTCACAGTTACGTTCGTTGTAGTTTTTGAAGAATCTCAGATAGCGTTCGTGGTTCATGAAACATTTTCGCTTATCTGGCGAATATACAGCGACTCCATTCGATGTCGTCAGCAAGACGGGTTTTACGGTAATCGAGACTTCTTTGCGGGCTGAAATTCGTACAAAACGTTTGGACGGTAATGGAACAACGGATGGGGTGTGAAGGACGATTTTGTATCCCTCGGTGCCGGCACTACAACAGTAGTCTATATTATCGGTAAGTACCCTCAATGTGACTTTCAATGAAGCCGTTGTACTGGCACTTAAAACCCGGGCGGGATATGTTTTGATGGGGGCATTTTTGTTGTAACCTTCTTCCAGTGACCAATTTAATGTGCGATTTAAACGCTTCGTAGGGGACTCATCGACGGCGCTCTCAAGATCCATGAGACCATATTGTATGGTATCTTCACGATATAAATCACTGTTTTTAAGACCATTAAATGTATAACATAAACCAAAATCGGTATAGGTTTTCGTAAATAGATCCGTGCAGCCTTTCTCAATGCCAAACCATTTGCAGGACACGGCTTGTTTTTCCAGATCTAGGGCCATGTCATTTATGATTTGAATATAATCATAGGATTCATTTGATAATTTGGGAATTTCAGAACCATACACATCCGAACTACATGTGTGCAGCAGTGTAACAAATTCCCCAAGTTGGCGATTAGTTAGATTTTTCGGAATTTCCGAATCGAATGTCAAATTTTTTAACAACATACTGAAGTTAGGGCCTAAAGCAGAGAACATAATATTAATGTTACGATTTCAAACTTTCAATTGGTGTAAACCTACCGTCTTTAGGTACCCTCCCTCTTATTTCCGGACAAATAGTTATAGCTGGAAATGGTATATCCGATACGGGCGTTGAACGTTCCGAAAAGGTAACAATAACTGGAGTATCATTCCATTTCTGATAGACTTTTCGAATGGTTTGTGAACTAAAATAAAAGGATAAAGTGAAAATGCCCAACCAAAAACATATCTCCTTCCATGGTCGTTCTTGCCCGAAATATTTGACGCCATGCAGCGAGGTATTCGAACAATATTCATTGAAAATTTCCTTAAGACTCTCGCGCACATTTTTTCTTTCTGGTGTTGAATTCTGCTTTGTTGCCGGCGGAGAGATATCTGCAAATTTTGATTTCATCTCGAGAGAACAGTGTTTCGGACTGTTGGCGTCCATGTCACCGGGTCTTAAATGTATTGTTTATCTGAAAATATAAAAAATATATATTTAACTTAAATAGAAAATCCAAAAGCTCGTGTTATAAAAAAAATTGCAGGATCTTTATAGGATCATTTTCTGAGGATCTTCATAGAACCATTTTCTGAGTCGATATATGCATGTTAGTCCGTCTGTCCGTACGTTTCTGTTTTTTGTGAGCAAACCTTCGACCGCCCGACCTTCAATACAATTCTCTGCAATTTTGCAAATTCCGATCTGGGCTGCTTTTTGTAATTGTTAACATTTACACCACATCATCGCCCAATAACAAATTTACTCATATCCAGAACAATCAACATCACTCCATCCTCAACACCAGCAGTGATCCAAAGTTAGTACAATTTAGAACTTTTCAAAAAATTATAGTACTCATTTGCAAAACCACAACCAAATACCAATATAGACTTCAATATAAAATTTCGGAATTCCTGCTCTATACATTCACTCTATACCAAATTTAGTACTTTTCGTATAATTATAACACACATTTCTAAAACCACCATCATATCACAGACACCAACAGTGACATTTATATCAAATTTAAGGATTTCTGCTCAATTCCTTCAACCAAATACAAATATAGTGCACATTTCCGAAACCACCTCCATATCTCAATTCCAGATACCAACAAAGAACTGAATATAAAATTTCGGCAGTCCAACTCTATCCCTTCACCTAAAACCTAGTTTAGTACAACTTAGTACTTTTCGTACAAATGTGGTACACATTTCCGAAACCACCCTCATATGACAAGGCCACACATGGACAGCGACCCCAATACAAATTTCAGATTTCAAGCACTCCCTGCTCACCCAATACAAAATTGTCCCAAATATAGGACTATTTAGTACTTTTGGTACACACTTATGGTACACAACAGGTTCCCCAATACAAAATTTCAACATTTGAGCTCCATCCGTTCACCCTCAACCAAACTGTTTCAAATGTATTACCATTTGGTACACTTAGATCTATCCGTTCACATAATACCAAATGGAACCTTTTTAGAAGTTTAGGAGATTTTTTAGAATTGTTCGCAACCCTAAAATTTCGAATTTCCAAAAACCCTTTTGTAAATCTATCCTGCAATCCATCAGTGATTCTCGTTCCAAGTTTCATTTTGTTTGTCTAATACAAAGTATTCAATTTCAGTCAGTTATTTCACTACTCTTCGATATTCACAGATTATTTAAGTATCTTCAATGTTGTGATATATCACTTTTCGAGTTGTACTTTTAGGCGCCCTTATCTATTACCTAAATTTGTCATTTAAATAAATTTAAAACAAGTAAAGAAAGTTTTAAAGACGGGCGGAGCCGACTTTATGATACCCTACACCACTTTGCTAATTTAGTAGAGCTCCGCATAACAATTGAAAGTGAGAATTCAATCATACACACCATGATTATAATTATAATTTAAGGTTCAAAGGACTAAATATGCCGAAGCATTTGTATCTTTTAAATTCGGACTTGTATTGCCCATTTGGTGCAAAATTAATTTGAAATCGGATAAAAATATATATGGGAGCTATATCCAAATCAGAACCGATCTCGATAAAATTTGGCAAAGATATTTCTAAGCTGTATTTGATATATTTCCCTGAATATCGTTGTTACGGAGTGCACATTACGGCTGTGGGTAACAAATATAACATATCGGATGAACAGTATATATGGGAGCTATAGCTATATCAGAACCAATCTTCACCAAATTTGACATGCTAGCTTCTAGACTCAATTCGGTCGTAAGTGCCAAATTTCATTCCATTTTGGCAAATATTAGACGTTTGGTGCACAATAAAAAGTAAATCGGACGAAGTTTTATATGGGAGCTATATCCAAAGCTGAACCGATCTCGATAAAATTTAGCAAATGTATTTCTGAGCTGTATTTGATATATTGCCCCAAATATTGTTGTTACACAGTGCATATTACGGCTGCGGAGGACAAAAATAACAAATCGGATGAACAATATATATGGGAGCTATAGCTATATCTGAACCGATTTCGATCAAATTTGGCATACTTATTTTCAGGCCTAATTTGGTTGTATGTGCAGAATTTCATACTATAAAAGACAAATTGGACGAAGATATATATGGGAGCTATATCTAAATTTTGACCGATTATCTCCAATTTCAATAGGGTTCGTCCTTGGGCCAAACAATTTGTGCAAAATTTCGTCTGGATAGGGCAATAAATGCGAACTGTACTTTGTTTACAAAAATACATGGACAGACGGACGGACAGATAGACGGACGGACGGACATGCATAAATCGACTCAGACTGTGATTCTATGCAGATCATCAAAAGGAATTATGGGTCTATCTCGTTTCCTTTTGCCTGTTACAAACAAATGCATAAATACATAATAAAAAGTATTGTTTTGAGGTATACGTTTAGGCGCATTGATCTATTAGGTAAATGTGTCATTAAAGACAACTGTGAAAAAATGTATGTCAAATACGTTCGAGATTTATTTTATTTATATTTATATCACATTTCTAGACATGTGGTTTAAATTGATTATAAAAAAATAAAAGTTTATTTTTTTAGCCCTAAATAGATGTGAAACATACCTTACGCTTTATACCAGGAAATTTTTACTTGCTCGGAAATTACAAACAGAACATTTTATGACAAGAATAATAAGTAGTGGGAGTGAAAAGGTAATCTTATCCTTATCAATTTCCCTCCTCAATCCACAAATTCAGTTTCGCATTCGTGAAATTTTCTGGCTTATTCAAGGACGTTGCATTTTGTTCCTTTCAATTTTTATTTCACTTTCACTAGGAATTTTGATATTTTTCTCAATCAACAGTAAATCTCTATCAAATCCTTTTGATCCTATTTATTATATATTTTTTACGGAAAGTTTACCTCTAGAACTAATAATGAACCACAAAACGACACCGAAACCTCCGTAAGATTAAATCTGCAACGCTTGAAACTCTTTGGACTACTAATCGCAGAATTTGCAATATTGCAAAGAAACCACATTTGCAAAAATATGAGCAAGCACGATTACAAATTTTTCCCACTCAAGAGAATGATTATGAGATCGAGATGTTTTCTTACCCTACTCAGATTAGTAATTAAATGTAATAACAGCAAAAAGGATAAAAATCACAGCATGATTTTTTGTAAGGCTTCCAGAAAATAATATCTGAGACTAAACGTGAATTTTTAAGGAAGGAACTTGAAAAATTTGAAATTTTTTCGTCGAAAATACCGCTCAAATAAAAACCGTTATATGGATCTATACGAAGACGTGGACCTGCATAAGTAATTTCTTGTCATAGGCTGTAGTTTTCGAAATTTGAAACAATTCCGGTTAATAATTTTGCTAAAATTATCAAAATACCGCATATCGAAAGGTATCGTTATGTGGGGGCTATACGAAAACGTGGACCAACATGACACATTTACGAACTTAACCAGCCTACTGGCAAAATACACATGTGTGCAAAATTTTAGCCATCTATCTCGATTCGTTTCAAAGATAGCGTGATCAAGAATATATATATACTTTGTTGGGTCTTACATGAATATTTCGAAGAGCATGGGGAAGGGTATAAAGAAGGAAAAATAAAAATTCTAAATTATGAATGAAAAGTCTAAATTAAAGTTAGTTGCTATCGGTAGGAAGAAAAAATTTTTTATATAATTATAAGCATTTATATTTTACCAATTTTTGTTGGCAATAATATATGTAAGAACATCCTACTAATGAATTAAGTATCGAGTATTAACAAAATACATTTTTAAGGCAAATGTCATTGTTAAAACCAGTAAGGAAAAGACAAAAGTCGGACTGTATGATACCCTACATCTACACCTATACAAGTAGTGCTCCCGTAACAAAAGAATTTATTTGAAGTAGATCATACCACTTATCAACATCTGGCTTTAGAGCAGTTAAGATTGGTTTCAGGAGGAACTAGTGGAGGCATATCCAATTCTGAATCGATTTTCAATAAATTTGGCGCACATATTTTTATCTTTTATACCAAATAAGATTGCTATAGAGTGCATGATATCACTTCGAGTAGGATTATATTAAAAACAAGTAAGCAAAGGCTATAGTCCCGCGGGGCCGACCATGTGATACACTAAAACATTCCAGTGTGTTAGAAGACCCCTTATGTCCACATCCATTTTAGAAGATTTCGCTGCCCAGATATTACCCTTAGCTTTTTTAACAGGGACATTTGTTCAATATTCACGTACTCCGTCGTACTGTTAGTTGTTGTGGTCCATTTACAGCTAAATATAATCGTATTTCCTATACTTAACTCTCTTCTCATGCAAAATTCCGTGTCAATTGGTTTCAATTGTGTGATCAGGAAAATGTTTCTGTTTTTTGCGATCATCTCCAAATGTAAGACGCCCCTCTGTATCTCCAAATTCAGACTCGTCTATTTGATTTGCTTGTTTACGATATTTACCTAAATTCTTCAACGAAATCAGTATAAACAACTAAAAAAACATTAAGTTCGGCCGGGCCGAACTTTTAATACCCTCCACCTTAGGGTAATGGAAACATTAGAACCAATTATGACCCACAAATACCAATTTA